>NC_041228.1:80658960-80776666 GCF_002837175.3 Physeter macrocephalus
CACACACACACACACTGCCCCCACACACGCACCCACACTCACCCACACACACAGACACACACACACACACACACACCCCGTCCGCCCAGATTAAGGGCTGAAGGAAGGAATGCACAGCAACCGACCACAGACCAGATGAAGAGAAGAAAAAAGGTGAAAGCGTTGTTAGTAAATAAGAAACTTGTGTCAGGTTTGGTTTTTGATCATGATGAGGCAGCCACAGCAAATCTAAACAAAGTCCTGTCTGCCCCCTCTCAGAGGTAAAGCAGAACCCGAGAGCCCCGGGCTTGGACAAGATCATTTAAAATATCCTCTTGTCATTCTTCTTATGGGTCGTGTACCCCGCACACAGCAGGGCTTTCTCCTCCAGGCTCTATTTCTGTTCAAGTGAAAAGTTTGGGGTCAGCTGAATTTGACACCTCTTGTGAAATTCCAGAGGTTCAAAAACTAATGGAATTTAAGGCAAAAGGATCTTTTTTTAAAAAAAAACATACCCAGGCGGTCATCATGGATGTCCTTTTATAATAGAAGGAGGGAAGTGAAGTGGAAGGAAAATGCAATCAGGGCATTAAGTTCTTAAAATAAATATGGGTTTGTTGCCGTTCACACCTTAGCTACTTGTTTGCACTATTGGAGAAAATATGTAACTTTTTTTTAGTAAAGGAAGTTTTTCATACAAAAATATTTTTGTATGAAAAACAGCACAGCAGCCAGAGATTATCTGCTTTAAAGGACGTGTTTTGCTGATTCCAAGTCTGTGACAACAGTAGAAAACATCCCCGGAGCCCTCTCCCCGTGGAGCTGTTTCTGGACGCGGCCGCCTGCCCTGTTGTGAGGTTTTCCCAGAGTTTCACCCCACTGCCGAGCCCCCAGGACTTGGTCCCTTAGCTCCAGGGATTCCTCTGAAGCTTGTACAGTTTGGGAGAAGTTGGTGGGGGTGGGTGGAGACAGAAACAGCACTCGCCCCAGGCCGGGAGCTCTGTCCACAAGCTGCCAGCCCGTGACGATCAAATGGCACCTCAGCCTTTTGCTGCCGTCCTGTTTTTTCCTGTCTAGAAACTAAGGGTTTTGCATTTTATTCTCCAAAGGAACAAAAAGTATTGTACATTTACTGTAACAAGCCCCAGGAAAATAATATCACCAACCAAATAAAATCGTAAAAAGTAAGTAAAGCAAGGCAATCGGTCACCAAACTTTTACAGTTGAAGAGAAAGATGCCCTGTGTCTCACCTGCTCTCTACATGTTTTTTACTCTGACTTCACTGTCGGCAAAGCAGCTGCCTTTACCAGGAAGCTGATCTAAACATGAGAATGAAATTTTGGTGTTGTCTAAAGAGAGCCCTCTAAAAACTCCATTGTACTTGGGCTTCTCCATCTCAGCCGTGGTGTGTCTGCTTCTTGCCTTTGCTGGGCTGGACAGCCTCAGATTTCCACTGAAATCGCTCAAGTCTCCAAAGAACTCAGGAAACTAAGTTACTTGAGATCCATGTAATTTATTTCCACTTTGCTCTACACAATCGATAAGAATCAAGTGCTTCAAACTTCAGACTTACACTCCCCTCTGCCAACCGAGGCTGCAGGACCATTTGTCACCTAGCGGAAAGGGAAACACAGGGGGTTTCTGGAAGACTGTGCATTCTCCAAGAGAGTTCAACATGGGTTTTTGCACTTCTGTAGATTTGACAACCACAACAAATGGCAACACAAGTCGTGCTCAAAGCAATGACTTTTCCTCTTACAAATTACTTCTCTCACTTAAAAAAATCACTCTGCAAACCAGCCTTTCTGTCTGCACCAGTAGAGTAAGCACACGTCCCCTTTGGTGACAGCCTTCTGAGCACGAGGCCGGATTTCAGGCGGGCCGCCCTGCCACGCGGGCCCTGGCGGGGAGACGCCGGTCCTCAGAGCGGTGACAGCGGTGCTGACCATTTCCAGGGCTTTAGTGGGTATCACGCGCTGCTGTTGTGAAGGTTCTGAGCTGTGGTATTCTTTCCTCTACCTTTTGTTTGACGGTAGGAAGTGGGTGTTGAGAGTGTGGATAAAAAATAGACTTGGTGCTTGGAGGCCACGACCTGACCTTTGTTCTGGTCACTCCCGGCCCTGGGCTGCTGTCACCCGCACCACGTGCTCAAGTCCAGCTGGTGAGTGAGCACACATTCCGCGGTGGAGACTGCGAGCCTGGGCCGTAATCTCCTGAGGAGAGGACCAGTTTCAGCGGGACGTGAATCAGAGGGTGAGATTCAGCCTGTCACCCTTTCATCCCTCCCTGAGTGCAGCCTTTGCACCGGCACCGCCGTGACTCATCTTTTCTCTTGTTTTCTGTTTAGAAGCACCGAGCTCCTCTCCTTCACCGTCCTCTGTTCTGAGCGCCAGGCCTCACCTCCTGTGCGCAAAGCAGTGGCCTGGGAGCTGAAGAGGCCTGCGGGCCCCCTCCCCCCACCTGCCCCACGCTCCGCCGGGGCACCAAAGGGACACAGCCTCACATCTGCCTTTGGATCGTTAATCAGAAAAATCACTTGCCACCTACTGGGAGCACTCATTGTTAGTCGACAGACAGAAACATCTATTTTGAAAGAAGGTGAAAATTTAGGGAGGCAAAGAACACCCACTATTTTCTTCTTGAAAGTCATTGCCACCTTCAGCCTCGTGCACTGCCCTTCCTTATGGGATATTCACACCGTCCTGAAGAGCTCTGAACCCACACTTTATGTCTACAAAGAGGAGCTGATTTGAATTTGTGGTTTCTCTGTTTTTTAATTTACTGAGGAAGGAAAAAAATCTTATCTATATTTTGGCCCATTCAGCAAATTTTCACTAGCATCTGTAGAACCAAATGCATGAACTGATTTTTTTTTTTAAAGAGACCTAAGGACTTCCCTGGCGGCACAGTGGTTAAGAATCCGCCTGCCAATGCAGGGGACTTGGGTTCGATCCCTGGTCTGGGAAGATCCCACATGCCGGGGAGCAACTAAGCCCGTGCGCCACAGCTACTGAGCCTGTGTGCCACAACTACTGAAGCCCACGCGCCAGAGCCCGTGCTCCGCAACAAGGGAAGCCAGCGCACCTCACCAAAGAGTAGCCCCCGCTCGCCGCAACTAGAGGAAGCCCGCGCGCGGCAACGAACACCCAACACAGCCAAAAATAAAATAAATAAATAAATTTATTTTTAAGAAAAAAAAGACCTAAGACTCTTATTTTTAAATTGTATCCGAGAGGATTATTTTTCCAGCTTTATTGAGAAATAATTGACATACATCACCGTATATGTTTAAGGTGTACAGCACAATGGTTTGACTTACATACACTGTGAAATGATCACAGTTCCTTCAGCTAAAGTCCATCATCCCCTACAGATACAATAAAGAGAAAAGAAAAACATTTCTCCTTGTGACGAGAACTGTTACGGTTTCCCCTCTCACCTTCCTGTACACCACAGAGCAGCCCTAACTGTGGTCCCCGTGCTGGCATCACATGCCTGGTCCTTATTCACCTTGGAACTGAAGCTGGTACGTTTGGACCACCTTCCTCCACCTGCCCCCCGCCTCTGGTGACCACCAATCTCATCTCTTTTTCTATCAGCTTGGTGGGTTGGGGGTTGTCATTGTCACTGTTGTTTTAAAATTCCACGTATAAGAAACATCACACAGCATTTGCCTTTCTCTGACTTGCCTCACTGGGCATCATGCCCTCAAGGTCCATCCGTCTTGTAGCAAATGGTAGGATGTCCTATTTTTTATAGCTGAGTAGTATTCCACTGTGTTATATATATATAAACACTTCTTTATCCATTCATCCACCAGTGGACACTTGGGTAGCTCCCACGTCTTGGCAGTTGTAAATAATGTTACAATGAACATGGGGGTGCTTATATATTTTTAAGTTATTGTTTCCATTTCCTTTGGATAAATACCCAGAAGTGGAATTGTTGAATCATATGGTAGTGCTATTTTTCACTTTTGAGGAACCTCCACACTGTTTTCCACAGTCACTGCACCCATTTACATTCCCACCAAAGTTGTACAAGACTTCCCTTTTCTCCACTTCCTCGCCAACACTTTTTATTTCTTGTCTTTTTGATGATAACCATTCTGACAGGTGTGAGGTGATAGCTCATCGTGGTATTGATTTGCATTTCCCTAGTGATTAGTGATGTTGGCATCTGTGCAGGTACCTGCTGGCCACCTGCATGTCTTCTTTGCAAAAATGTCTATTCAGATCCTCTGCCCATTTTTTTAATTGGATTATTTGGTTTGATGCTATTGAGATGTATGAGTTCTTTATATATTTTGGATATTAACCCTTATCAGATATACGGTTTGCAAATATTTTTCCCATTTCATAGGCTGTCTTTTTACTTTGTTGATGGTTTCCTTTGCTGTGCAGAAGCTCTTTAGTTTGATGTAGTCCCACTTGTTTCTTTTTTTATTTTGTTGCTTCTGATTTAGGTGTGATCTTCAAGAAATCATTACCAAGACCTATGTCAAGGAGATCTTTCCCTATGTTTTCTTCTAGGAGTTTCACAGTTTTGAGTTTTATGTTTAAGTCTTTAATTCATTTCGAGTAAATTTTTGTGACTGGTGTAAGATTGAGGTCTAGTTTCATTCTTTTGCATGTGAATATCCAATTTTCCCAGCACCATTTATCAAAGAGACTATCTTTTCTCCAGTGAGTATTCTTGGCTCCCTTGTCAAATATTAATTGACTTTATATGCTTGAGTTTATTTCCAGGCTCTCAATTCTGTCTCACTGATCTATGTGACTGTTTTTATGCCAATACCATACTGTTTTGATTACTATAGCTTTACAGTATAGCTTGAAATCAGGAATTGTGATGCCTCCTGCTTCGAGGAGCTGATTTTTATAAAACCTAATTCTGAGACCTTGGGCAATCTCTCAGTCTCCTTAAGTGCCTGTTTCTTAATCAATAAAATATGGAGTTTGGACTATTTGTTGCTATGGTTCATTCCAGGCCTAAAATGCCATTTTCACCAAATTTTAAATCAATCTCACCATAGGGGCCAAAGCACCCTAAAAGAAAATGGCAGGTCCCAAGGAAAGAGAGCCACGTCTCTGAAGCGTGGCTTGGAGGAGAGTTCCCTCAAGAAGGAACACACATTTGGGATTTAAACAGATGAGAAATTAACCTTTGTCATTTTTAAACCTTTATACATTCAGCGGCTTAATGGTTACAACAGCTGATGTTAACTAATACACTTCTGGGCTTTAGTTCCCTCATTTAAAAGAATGAGAATAATAATTATCCTCTAGGAAATTTTTGTGCAGTTTACATTGAACAACGTGTGTGAAAGGCCCACCGTGAGCCCCAGGGAGCAGGTGGCACCTTTGGCTCTGTCCCCCTGCCCTGCTGCAGGGGGAGGACACAGAGACCCTTTCTGGCCACGTGGGCAGGAGTGAAGCTGTGCTCCACGAGGTCATCAGCCTGTGTCCCCAGAGGGAGCCATGTGGGTGCAGCCTCACCCACGTGGCACAGGCCGGGAACAGGGGCGGTGACGTGAGTGTTCCTCCAGCACCCGGGTCACCCCATAAGCTTCGTCCACCCCCACACACACTCACTCCAGTGCTTTCCCTCGTGTGTGGTTCAACTGCTGCCCTCACCCTGACAACCACGCTGTGCCCTGGGATCAACTGTCCTCCCGTGACGACCGTGGTCCCTGTGTCCTGTGTCTGCACGGAAGCAGGGGCAGCACGCGCTGAACCTGGACCCTCCTGGACCCTCCTGCTGCCACCACGGTGACACCTCCACCACCAACAAAACCATAAGGGACCTCGCGGCCCACTGGGGCAAACCCATGGTTACAAAGGTGAGCAGAGCCACAGATCAGGGACACGGGAGACAAGATGACCGTCCCCGGGCGAGGGCGCATGTGTCGCAGGGCCACCACCAAGCGCCAGTGATTCCCCCACCACGGGAGAGGCCGCGAGCTTGGTCATCAGCGTGCGTGCAGGAGGGACACCACCTCCCAGCACAGCCCGCGCCGCGACAGTGGCTCGTGCCCCGTGGACTCACCCTGTTTTCCTTACGTCTTGACCTTGACGGCTCCAGGAGCCCTGCTTCCACCCCAGGTGGCGGAGATTCTGTCTTCCTATCACTTTTCTTGCCAGTATCCTCAAAACAGATCTCAGCGCTCTCTTTCCCTACAAATGCCTGGAAGACTCTGAGTCTCCATCACTCAGCAGGGATGCCCCCTCAGGTGCCCGCCCCCGCCCCCCCGGGGCCTGGGCCTTCAGAGCCACGCCAGGACCCCGTTCCACGAGGCAGCAAAGGGGCCTAAAGTCTCGAGCGTTCGGGAGGCCGGGAAGAGGTGAGCCTGGTCCCCTGGGCCTGGCCTGGGAAGCGCCCACCCTGTGAGCTGGGGCAGCACCGTCTCCCCGAGTGTGGGGGGCTCTTCCCCGGCCTGCCCCCAACCATCCCTTGCACCGATCGCGGCCAGGGTTCCCCGCACGACTCAGCGCTGCTTCTCACGCTGCGTCCTCTCTGCCCTCAGCCCGGCTTCCCTGCCGGTTACTCAGTGAGGCAGGCGGGTCCCGAGTGAGCTCCGACCCTCCCCGTGCCCCTTCAGTCACTTCCTAAAGCCATCGGCCCCCCAGGAAAGCCGCTAAGGGTGCGACCATGCTTCTGTTTTCTCCGTTAGTGCCTCTCGGTTCTTGCAAAGACCCCCCTGAGCCTCTGACGGACGCTGCCCCAGAGGAAGTGCAGTCTCGGGGCCCCGGGGCCTCGGCGATGCCCTCTCCGAGCACCTCCACGTGGTGGGGGCCCTCAGCTGCCCCTCCCGCTCCCCTCCCTCCTCCCAGGCCCGGAGCCGAGGACAAACCTCCAGGAGAAAAGAGCACACCCGCTCGGGGAGAGGGCGGCATCAGAAACTGTAATGCAATCTGATATTTGAGGCTTGGCAAGTATACCTCCGGGACTTCTTGAAAACCCCCCGAATCTTTTTCATTTCAGAGCAGTTAAGCCAACCCCAGCGTCCCGGCTCCAGGAAGCCGCGTGGCTCTGGCTTTTACTGCCGTTTCCTCTCCCTGGGCCAGCACCACGTCCATTCTCGGCGTTTCGGTGCCACAGAGGGGCCCCCGCAAGCCAGCGTGGGCAGGGGCGGGGGGTGCGGGCCGGCCGGCGGGCACATGTGGCTTCCAGGCCGCCGGCCGAGGCACTGATGTGTAGTATAATCAAAAACATCCAGCGGTAATTTAATGGTTCCCACCAAGCACAGACACAAAGTCTAGCAACCCTTCCCTCCACATACTTAACCCTTGGAGGCAGAGAGAACGGCCAACAGAAAGGGGAAATTAATCTCGGGTAGTTGCTGCCCTGGGATTTTTTTGCTTTGGGGGTTTTACTCTGATGTTAGAGAGAAAGATGTCAACGCTGGAAACGTGCCGGGAGCAGGAATTTACATGAAATGCCTTGTCCAGCTCCGGCGGGCGGGGAGGATGAGAACCCTCACACGCTGGGGAGGCCAGGCCGCCGAGAGGACCAGCTGCTGCCCTTGGTGGAAAGAGCTTGAATCCGATTTCGATGCTCAGCGAGGGAACTGATTTACGTGACTCTGAGGCCACTTCCCCACCAGGAGAGAGCGATCTGGAGTGAGGACGCCGGGCACACCCGCCCTGCGTGTGGATTCAGTAACCAGGCCGGTGACAAACGTGGAAGCACGAGCTTGGGAAGAAACTGCCCTTCCACTTAGACGTCTTCCTTTTAAATTACAATAAATTTCCCCAAAATTAGTCACCCGCCGTTGTCGAAACTTTCCATATCTGATAAGATCGGTGACAGCTCTTGGCTGTGGCTTGTCATCTGATCTGCAGACGCAGACTCATCTGAGGCTCTGCGGTCGAGGCCTCCGCTGGGCCGTCTGCACACATGTGCGCAGAAGCCTACCATGCACCCAGAATCGCGCTGCAGGGAGCACGGCCCCGGGCGCACAGGAGGGATGTTGACGAGAGTCCCCGATCCACTAACTCAGGCTCTCACCTGGAGGCCCAGGAAGTCTCATCCGCAGAGCCTCCTGGGGTCACTGCCGCGCAGCCAGGAGCCGCCGACCTCCCCGGGCCCGCTCATCCTCGATGTGAGCCCACGAGGGGGGCTGGCCAGGCGCCCCGCTTTGCTTCGTGGCTCCGACCCTGAGGCGGTGGGCCCTCTCCGGGCTTTGCTCCCTTCATCTGCAGAAGGAGGGTGACAAGGGCGTCATCCTGCAGAGCTTTGTGCAGGTGGAGCAAGTTAGCGTTTCAAAAGCCTTTGGAACAGAAAGCAGCTGTTCTGAGCACTGGGTGGGGTTCATCACGGCTTCACTCTGAGATGTGAGTCCCATGGCGCAGGACCGACCGCAGTGGCTGAGAAAACCCACGGAATGGGGAGAGGGGGCTGGGCAGCGGTGGGGCTCCTGACAGCGTTTAGCGAGGCCTGGGGGGCAGGGGCTGCGCTCCCCCGGGGAGGACGTCCTTAGCAGCAGCGTGCAGAGGGGACTGATCAGGAAATGGTCACAGATGACAGGATCGAACTCTGTGTTTACTTACGAGTTACCAACAGGCCCGACCCCAACCCTAACCGGTGGGTCATCCGTCTCACGCACTTTGTCCACCTTCCCACTAGGCTCCGCCCTGTGAACAGTATCAGGTGTGGGAATCCTCGGGTGGGCTGGGGCCCCTCAGAGATCACACGGCCACCTGCCCTCCGCGCGTCCTGACTACTGGAGGTCTGTGTGACCTGCCCCAGCCGCCCCCCACTGACCAGGGAACCAGTGGCCAGCAGCCTGGACCGGGGACGGGGCGGGGTCCTCTGACGCAGACCTGGGTCCTGGTGTGGGAACCACCCTTTCCCCACTTTCTGCTGAGAGAGTTCTCTATCGGATATAAAATATTTGATACACATTTATGTAATACACGGTGGGTATGGTATTTATTTGTTAATTTACATATTTGATAAATATGTACGACCTTATGAGAAACACATGTTACTCTGGTGGGAGAAGTTGGGTCGGATGAGAACTTAGGTTTCTGTTGTGAAATGAATCCTAAATGACAGCATTTAGCATCCTGTCCCAAAGAAGAACAGCCTCCCAAGAGAAGTCCAGGAAACCGAAACAATCATGACAAGAGAATGTGCTGCATCAGACTAATCTGGTCCTATTTTTTCCCCACTTTCTTTGACGTTAAATGCTGTCTGAGAAAAATATGATTCAGCGTGTGCACCATGTGTCTTTAGTTTCTTTCCGCAGCGACCAGCCTGACCCCGAGGTCCGTGACTCTGCCATCCTGAGGGGCCCCGATCGGGGGCACGTCGCTGGGGCCTCTGTGTTTGTTTCCCTGCGCTCCTTAGAAACCTCGGCTCTGGCCTCGGCCTCGGCCTCGGCCTCCCCAGCGTCGGGGGCGGGGCGTCGAGGCGGCCCTGCGGGGGCGCGCGTTCCTGCAGCTGCCCCCGCAGCCAGCCGGGATGCAGGCCGCGCTCGCCCCCGTCCTCCCGCCCCCGCGAGGCTCTGCGCTGCAGCCGGCTCCGGCTCCCTGGAAGCCCCCGGCCGCCTCCCCAGGCGCTTCCCAGCACGAACCGCTCCCCTTGGGTGGCTGGCCGGACGCCCCAAACTCCACCCACGGCCCCCCGGTTGCTCTGCCATGCGCTGCCCGCGTGTCTGTCGCTCCCTTGCACCTAACCTCACTGCTAGTAGCCCTGGGGGCTTTTTCTAGCGAGAAGCACTTTTCCCTGAGGCTTCTCGCCGCAGAGGCCAGTCCCGCGGTGACCCCGGTCCCGGGGCGGCCCAGCACCACACGGGCTGCATCACAGCTCCCGCTGGCCGGGAGCAGGTCTAGAAAAGCTGGCGTTTGGGCAGAAATGGGCACTTAACTCGGGCCCGACCCCACCTCCTTCCCTCTGAAAGGCTTCTCCCTCCTGCCCTCTCCTGTCTCCACGGGCTTCCTGCTTCCTAACTCCTTTCTAAAATTAAAGCAACATATTTATCCTGGAACTCAAACCCCTTCAGGCCAGGGCAGTAATTCTCCAAGCATTTGCATTTTCAGATTTTTATCTCCAGTTCTGAAATGAAAGCTTTGTGTCTTGTTAAAGGAATGTCTGGTCACGGGGAGGATTCCTGGGTAAAGCCTCGCTACACCTCAAATCGCACCGAGGGTTCCACGTGCCGGGCTCTGACAGGGCCACGCGCCCACACAGGGCTCAGCCTGGGCCCCAGCCTCCCTCCCGGACCCCCCCGGCAGCCCCATCTGGGCCCCACGCCCTGGGGCATCTTTGACGACCCCCCGGACTCTTCCTCCAGCGCTGATCTCGGGACGGCGTGTGAAGGGGCCCTGACGGGATGAGGGCACGAAGGTGGAGAGGCAAGAGCGGGCCCAGAGCGGCTGGGGCCCCAGAAATCCTCTGCCTCCGCCCCTGGGGAGCGGCAGCCCCGTCCTGTCCCGGGAAAGCTGGAGCGACACCAGGTCTCAAGGCCGGAGACCCCGTAAGAGGAGAGGAGGCCCTTAGGAGCTGCCCCGCCCGCGCAGCTGTGGTGGTCGCGGTTTGGGGCGGGGTCACTGCTCGTAGTCTTTGCTCAGGGCCCCCAGCCTGGGGTGACCCTGCTCCCCGGCCGGCGGCAGATCACGGCCTCTTGGCCTGTACAGTTAGCTTCCTCCACGGCTGTCGCTACGGGGCAGCGGGCTGTGGCGCGCTCCCCCTAACATAAACGCGGGGGGTAATAAAAGAAATACTAAAATAAGCGAGGCGGGTGGACAGCTCTGGGCCGGCCAGCCTTGTCTCCGGCCCCGCAGGTTAACACACAGTTGACGGGGACAGAGAAGGAGGTCCTGGGAGCCCTCGACTTGTATTTACAGCCAGTGGGTCAAAAGCACAGGTGACACCCTGCACTGAGACTGGCACCTGAGGTGGGGAGGGGCTGCCTTGGGGGCCTCAAGCTGTGGGCCCCGATTCCGTCTCTGGGGAGGTGGTGTCAGAACTGAGTTGAGTTGTAGGACCTCCGGCTGGTGTCTGAGCATTGCTGGTGGGTGTGAGGAACCCCCTCCCACTCTGGAACTGGTCTCAGAACTCAGAGACCCTGATCTGGACTCGAGCCTCTGATCGGTGGCCCCAGTGGCACGAGACCATAGCCACCTTTGATCTGGGCCGGCAGGCACCAGTCTCGCTGGCCTCCACCAACCCAGAGGGCAGGCGCAGGCAGTGGGCATAGCAGGACCCACAAAACCCAGAGCCCAGAGGGGCCTCTTCCGTGAAACGTGCAGACCCCCACGCAGGAGCACAGAGGGTGGACGGCCGGGGGGCGGCGTGGCGACCAAAAATGGGAAGGTTTGGAGAGTGCGGGTCACAGCAAGCATGTTCCAGAGCCGCCACGAGCATCTATTCACGGGCAGGGGAGCACACGGTTGACTGAGTAACGCTAACTTTCAAAGAAGCAGATTTCTTTATCACTTTGATATATTCACAAATGCCTCCACAAAAGACATTTAAAAGAAGACCCGCCATTTTTTCGGAACCCAAACCAGGCTAATGTCTCTGTAAATACCATAAGGAAACATTGCTTCATAGGTGGTACCGTCTACCGCACGGGGTGCAGGGCTCGTCCTTCCAAAAGTAAATATTGGCGTATAAAGAAAACAGTGGGATTGGTTAAGCCAGTTCTTCAGGCCCAGTGCAGAAAAGTAAAAATCTGATTTATTTCTTCCCCTGTTCTGTTCTATTAAAATGAAATCATGCAGAAAGCAGCTTTCCCATATGTGTGCATGTTTTATAAAGGTGAGGCAGACTGCAAGCGAACAGCCCTCGAAGTACGATGCCCACGGCAGCTGTTTGATGTGTGTGGCACGGAAGCCAGGTTTCCTCGGAGGGTCTCGGTCAACAGTTTGCTGGAGCCAGCTCTCTCTCCCACCCGGGACAGATTACTCTGCCCACCTCTTCATGGCCCTCCTGAGTGACAGCACGCTGGGAGCTTAGATCAGCCATGCAGGGGGTTTCCCACCACGGAAACCAACAGACCTTACACCCAGGGCTTCCGGTCCCCAGAGACCTGTCAACCATCCAGCAGCACCACTGGGAAAACGAGGCTGTAGAGCAGAAATAGACAAAAAAGGGCCTCTGCCTGACTTGGGGCTCAAGCCAGGAAGGGTTGGTCCTTGAGTTTCTTAATGCTTGGAAGAACCATCCACAAGCACTGTTATCAAACGCTGAACCATCTTGGAAATTAGCTCTTGCGGCAGGTTTAATAATGTTTCTAAATAAATTCAACCTAAAGTTACAAGGCAAAACGGTGCTTACATATAACACTTTTAATGTGGTAAAGTCATTTCATCAACGGCTAACGTTGTTGGAATCACAACTAGTGTCAGGTGCTTTATATAATTTCTGTGTTGTTAAAATTTAAAACAAGAAACAGTCTCCGTTCCCACACGTATCGCCAGGGAGGTGCATCTTCTCGACTCACACTACAGCCGTGGCAGCAATTCCTGTTGCAAGTGTAAAGGAAATTTCCATATTACAAAATCCACTTAGGCTTTCTGGGTCTGGAACAGGATGGTGTAAGCCTACTTTTCTCTGCTACGTCCTCTAACTGCAACTAAATAACCCTGGAAATTATCAACAGAGAATGATAAAAGGACCCTAAAGCCTGGAAAGAAAGAAGGGGGCTGAGTGGAGACTTGAGGAAAAGCAATATGATTCCCCAGGCTCCCTTTATCTGCCATAGGTCTCGGACTAAGGGGCCAGAGAAGACTGCAGCTCAGAACCGCCAAGAGGCATGGACCACAAACATTTCTCACTTCTCTCTTTAGCCAGAGGCCTGGGAAAGAGGAAACCCAAGTTCCTCTCCCCAAGCCGGGTCACTGACAGGTAGGCCAGCCACCTGCAGGGCCAGCCCTCCCCCAACTGCATGAGGGATCTCGCTGCAGCTGCTCCTGAGCTTCTGCCCCAGCAACGCAAGGCGACCCAGAAGAAAGCTGTCCGTCCCTGTGGGCAACACCAACAGGGACTGAAAGGGAGCCCCAGCGGTGCCAGAAGAACGTCAGACCAGAGGAGCGCAGCAAGCGTCCTGACAGGTGAACAGATGTCGGAACCAGGAGGCCAGCTCCATGTGCTAACCCTAAACAGAAAACCACCTGCTAAGCAATCTCCCGAAACAAATGCAAACGTAGACATTCTCAGCAAAGAAACGAAGCTATAAAAAAGAATTAAATGGAAAGAGCAGAAAAGAAAAACACAATAATCAAAATGTTGAAACTAGTTGATAAACTCAATAGTTGAATGGTGAAATGAGATAATACACCCAGTGAACTTGAAGACAAATCATTAGAATTTACTCAAACTGAACAGAGAAAAAATAGGCTTCAAAAATGAACAGATTATCGGAGTCTGTGGGATACTAAAAGATCCAACATTTATATTATTAGAGTCCCAAAGGAGGGGAGGTAGAAATGTGGGACTAAAAACTTTCCAAATTTGGTGAAATACATAAAACTAGAGATTCAAGAAGATGAGAGAAACCTAAATGTAATAAACCCAGAGAAATCCACACAACTACATCAAAATGGAATTTCTGAAAATTAAAGACAAAGAAAAAGTCTTAAAAACCGCCAGAGAGAAATGACACGTTACTCCTGAAAGAGCAAGAATTTATGGCAGCAGATTTCTCATCTGAAACCTAGGAGACCAGAAAGAAGAAGCACAACAATTTTCAGGTGCTGAGAGGAAAGAACTGTCAACTCGGATCTTATATCTGAGTAAACGACACTTAAAGAATGAAGAGGAAATAAAAAATTCTTAGACAAAGGAAAACTAAGATAATTTGTTACTAGCAGACCTATTTTAAAGACTGGCAAAATGAAGCTCTACAAAAGTAAAGAGAATGATAATAAAAGAAGGCTGGAAATTTCAGGGAAAAAAAGGAGCAATAGAAAGACTGAAAATAAAAGTAAATATGATAGACTATTCTTTGGTGAGTTACTTTAATCATATTTTATGATTGAAGCAAAATTTATAACACCATTTGATATGGTGCTAATGTCTGTAAAGGAAATATTTAAGCCAAATAGATTTTAAAACTGGAGAAAGAAAAGGGACCTTAACTAAAGTAAGGTCTATGCTTCATTCAAAGTGATAAAATGTCAATACCAGTAAGCAGTGATGTCACATGAGTATACGATAATACACAGAACAATCAGAAGTAACACTGTAGGGACTTCCCTGGTGGTCCAGTGGCTAAGAACCCACCTTCCAACGCAGGGGACGCGGGTTCGATCGCTGGTCAGGGAACCAAGATGCCACATGCCACGGGGCAACTAAGCCCGCGCACCGCAACTAGAGAGAAGCTCGCGCACTGCAATGAAAGATCCCACATGCCGCAACTAAGACCCAATGCAGCCAAAAATAAATAAATAAACAAATGATCAGAGAATCAAAAATAAAATCTCTCTCTTCTGGCAATAAGCATGGTTTTTAAAAAAAGAAAAGAAAAGAAATAACACAGTACAAAGTTATATGCTCAAAAATGTTATAAATAAAAAAATGTTATAAAGAGGTCAACACGGAATTCTAAAAAATGTTAAAATTAGACATAGGAAAGCAATAAATCAAAAGAAGTGAGAAACAGAGAGAATAAACAGGAAAGAAATAATAAAGAGCAGACCTAAGCCCTACCATGTTAATAATTTTTTTTTTTTTGGCTGTGCCGGGTCTTTGTTGTGGCAGGTGGGCTCCTTAGTTGCAGCTCGTGGGTCCTTTAGTTGTGGCTCAAGGACTCCTTAGTTGTGGCAGGCGGGCTCAGCATGCGAACTCTTAGCTGCGGCATGCATGTGGGATCTAGCTCCCTGACCAGTGATTGAACATGGGCCCCCCGCATTGGGAGCGCAGAGTCTTCACCACTGTGCCACCAGGGAAGTCCCAATAGTTACTTTAAAGGTAAATCGTCTAAATACACCAAGAAAAGCACACAGGTTGACATGTTGGATTAAAAAAAAAGAAACATGACCCAAATAAATGAGTACAACACACTCTCTTGAAACATAACAACATAGGTATGTTTAAATTAAAAGGATTAGAGAGGGAAGAGATATGGGGATATATGTATATGTATAGCTGATTCACTTTGTTATAAAGCAGAAACACACCATTGCAAAGCAATTATACTCCAATAAAGATGTAAAAAAAAAGATAGGAAAAGACATATGATGCAACATGAATTTTTAAGAAATAGGAAAGCCTACATTAATATCAGATAAAGTAGATTGCAGAGCAAAGAAAATTACTAGGGTAAAAAGAGGAGCATTACGTCAATCCTTCAAGAATATATATAGAAATTCTAAACCTGCATACATGAAACACCAGAGCTTCAACTAATAGAGCTGAAAGAAAAAAATAAACTAATTATAGTTGGGGACCACAACACACACTCTCAGAAACTGACAGAGCTGTAGAATATTACAACTAACATCATACTTATTGAAAAACTGAGCACTTTCCCTCTAAGATCAGAAGCAATGCAGGATGCCTCATCTCAGCACTCATTTAACATAGTTCTGCACATTCCAGCCAATGCAGTAAGGCAAGACAAAGAAATAGAAGATGTACAGATTGGAAAGGGAGAAATAAAACTGTGTCTATTTGCAGATGACATGACTGTCTATGTAAATATCCTAAGGAATCTACCAAGAGAACTCATAGAATAAGTGAGTTTTGATAAGCTTTCAGGATACAAAGTCAGCACACAAAAATCAGTTTCACCTTTATCTACTGAAAACAAACAAATTGAAATCAAAATTTTAAATGCACTGCCAATTATAGTATCTTCAAAGAAAATTAAACACGTAGCTACAAATCCAACAAAACATGAATAGGGTTACGATGAAAATTGCAAAGTGATGATGAAAGAAACTTAAAAAGTCATAAATACCTGAATAGACATATTGTGCTCATAGACTAAAGGACTCAACATAGAGAAGCTGTCAATTTTCCTAAATTTATATACAGGTTTAATGCAATTTCGAAAAAATCTCAGAAAGGTTTGTTTTAGAGATAGACAAAATTATACGAACAAGGATTGGCTCTAGAAGAGCCAAATTCATTTTCAAAAAGTAGAATAAAGTAAGAGGAATGACTCTTCCCCATGTTAGGGATCACTCTACAGCCACAGCAATCAAGACAGTGTGGTGTTGGCCGAGGGACAGACACATACATCAGTGGGAAAGAACAGAGAACACAGAAATAAATTCACACAAATACTCCTAGCTGATACTTGGCAAAGGAGCAAAAACAATCCAACAAGGGAAGTAAAGCCTTTTTTTTTTAATTTTTTCTTTTATTTCTTTATTTTTTATTAATTTTATTTATTTATTTATTGACTGCGTTGGGTCTTCGTTGCTGCGCACAGGCTTTCTCTAGTTGTGGCGAGTGGGGGCTACTCTTCGTTGCAGTGCGCGGGCTTCTCATTGCGGTGGCTTCT
Organism: Physeter macrocephalus; assembly: GCF_002837175.3. Taxonomy (NCBI): domain Eukaryota; kingdom Metazoa; phylum Chordata; class Mammalia; order Artiodactyla; family Physeteridae; genus Physeter; species Physeter macrocephalus. The sequence continues at coordinate 80,675,403 of NC_041228.1, forward strand.
CTTGTGTGGAGCACAGGCTCTAGAGCGCAGGCTCGGTAGTTGTGGCACACGGGCTTAATTGCTTCGCGGCATGTGGGATCTTCCCGGACCAGGGATCAAACCCATGTCCCCTGCATTGGCAGGCATATTCTTAACCACTGAACCACCAGGGAAGTCCCAGGAAAGCCTTTTCAACAAATATTGCTGGAGCATTTAGACATCTATAGGCAAAAACATAACACCTTACACAAAAGTCAACTTAGGATGGATCATGGACTTAAATATAAAATATAAGACTACAAAACTTCTAGGGGAAATTTTGGAGGACCTTGTGCTAGGCAAAGTTGTCTTGCCCTTAACCCCAACAGTGTCATATATAAAAGGAAAAATAATTGATAAAATAGACCTCATCGAAATTTCAAACTTTTGCTCTGCAGAAGATTCTGTTAAAAGGATGAAAAGACAAGCTACAGAAGGGAGAAAATATTTACAAAACATATAATCAACAAAGGACTGGTACCTAGATTATCTAAAGAACTCTCAAGCCTCAACTTAAATAAAATGAAATATCCAATTAGAAAATTAGACATATCCAATAAGAATGTTTTCTTCAATAGACATGAAGAAGCATTTCACCGAAGAGGCCATACAGATGGTAAATAGGCCCATGAAAAGTTTTTCATCACCATTAGCCACTAGAGAAATGCAGAGTAAAAACATGAGATATCACTACATACTTCTCAGAAGACTCAATAAAAATGGTGTGAACATCAAATGCTGGCAAATATACAGAGAACCCGGGTCACTGATGCATTGCTGGTGGGAATGTAAAATGGTACGGCCACTCTGGAAAACACGTTGGCAGTTCCTTTTGAACCTAAAAGTGAAGTTACCCCATGACCCAAAGTGCATTCTTGGGCACGTATCCAAGAACAATGAAAATGTATTTTCACACAGAAACTTGCACGTGAATAATCATAGCAGCTTTATTCATAGCAGTCCAAAACTCAACACTATCCAAATACCCTTCAATGGGTGAGTGGTTCTATGAACTGCAGTACATCAATACTGTGGGGTACTGATCCACAATAAAGAGAACAAACCATTAATCCACTCAGTTAGAATGAACCTCAAAGACATTATGCTGAGTAAAAAAAAGCCAGTCTCAAAAAAATACATATTGCATGAACCCATGTATATAAAATTTGTGAAATAATTACAGAGAGGGAGAATGGTGGTCGCTAAGGATTAGAGATAGAAATGGACGTGTAGCTGTGCCTATTATGGGATAGCACAAGAGAGCCTTGCTGTGATGACACAAGATGACATCTTGATTGTGGTGGTGGTTACACAAAGCTACACACATGATCAAACTGCACAGAGCCAAACACACATACCCACACGCAAGTGTGTATGTAACCAATGAGATCTGAATGAGCTTCACGGATGGTTCCCACAACGACTTCCTGGGTTTGACGTTGTACTGTATTTATGCATAAAGATAGCATAGGAGGAGGCTGGATCAAGGGTGCGGGGGACATCTCTGCATTTCCATGCAACTTCCTGTGAATCTATAATTATTTCAAAATAAAAAATTAGTTTTAAAAAGACATATAAAGGTAATGGGATTGATTCTTTATACACTCAGATATGCAAGGAAAATATAGCTTCATTCTTTTCTTAACTACTGTGATCTTGCTTTAATCTCCACATTACTGATCTCAAGAGAGAAAAATAATACGTTTTCTAATTTAAAGTATTTCTATTTTTCCTGGTTTAAAATAATAGCTACACAAGGGCCATATTTTTTTATAGATGAATACTGAAATACATAGGAATTAAAATGACATGATGCTTGGGATTTGCTCCCAAATGTTTTAAAAAGAAAAGGAAAAGGAAAAAGAAGAGAAATGATAAGTGAGGGAAACATGGCAAAGTTTTGATCATTTTAGAATCTAGATAAATGTGGATTGTTATATCATTTTCTTTATTTTTGTGTGATGTTTGAAAATATTCATTAAATAATTTTCTTTTAAAAAACCTATTAGGGCTTCTTTGTTGGCGCAGTGGTTAAGAATCCGCCTGCCAATGCGGGGCACACGGGTTCGAGCCCTGGTCCGGGAAGATCCCACATGCCGCGGAGCAACTAGCCCCGTGCGCCACAACTACTGAGCCCGTGCTCTAGGGCCCGTGTGCCGCAGATGCTGAGCCACATCTACTGAAGCCACGTGCCTAGAGCCCGTGCTCTGCAACAAGAGAAGCCACCGCAGAGAAGCCCACGCACCGCAACGAAGAGTAGCCCCCGCTCGCCGCAAGTAGAGAAAGCCCGCGCGCAGCAACAAAGACCCAACGCAGCCAAAATAAATAGATAAATAAATAATTTTTAAAAAACCTATTAAACTATGCAACTGAGAGCCTTCCACCCAACTTCAATAGGAAGTGATAAATCTGCAATATAAAAGCATAATCAAGAGAAGAACTTAATTGAATTCAATAAATGCATTCCAAGTAATGAATATGTTCAATTAAAGTCATGTGCTCATGGATTAATATCAATATTTGGCAGTGACTGTGTGAAAAGACGTTTTCAAAGGCCAAGTACGTGAAATCTCATCCCAGGTCTGCATAAATAGATGGACACTTGCCATCCATTTTGGTGACAGAGACGCCTGACCGTGAGCTCCTCAAGTGAAATGTCATCCTCTCACGAAAGAACTCTGCTCTTCTCGTTAGCAGACCTTCTTATAAAATATCGTACACGACGATTATATTTTGAATTTTGTCAATTAAAAAACCGTAGACATTTGTTTCCTCTCTTCTTATATGAGCAGTTATACAATATCCTCAAAGTTGCCTCTTGGCTCGAAAAACCTAAAATATTTACCACAGTGCAAGTTTTACCGAAAGGGTCGGCCGGGGATGGTACAGAGGACGGCTTTCCTCTGCGACGGTGCAGCAGCTCCAGACACATGGAGAGCCCCTGGGAGCGGGCTGCTCGCCCACTGCAGACGCCACGTGTCTGAGGGGACAGCTGGCTTTAGAGGTGCCCTGGCCATCAGGCAGACCCTGGGGGCTGTGGAGGTCAGCCTTCCCGTGGCTGGTGCTGTCTTCGCTGAAGCGTCCAGTCCCACACGCTCCCCGCGGCGTCCCCAGAAGCAGGGTCCCGTTTCCGGAGGGCACGTCGGGAGGCCCGTGTCGGGCGTGAACCACAGTGGTCAGCCACCGCGGACCAAAGCCGAGGGTCAGGGTCAGGGCCTCGCACACGCGGCCTCCGCCCTCCTCCCTGGCAGGCCTGGTGCGTGAGCGGCAGCTGCTTTAGGGAGCATCTCAGCACCTCCGTGAAGTGGCGGTGTTTCCAGAGCACAGAGCTGACTTCGTGAACCGGCCACCCAGGGAACCCAGAGGGCAGGCAAGTCCGCGTGGCCTTGGCGAGCCGCTGTCCTCACGCGGGCCTGGTTAGAAGAGGGACGCTGGGCACAGGCGGACAGCCAGGGGGTCGGGCAGCTCACACCACGCAGGGGTGTTTTTAGTTATTCTAAACAGCCCACCTGCTCCCTTGGACCAGGTGGCTGGATGCCTTCAAAGTAGAGAATGGGTTCTGTCGTATGAAAAAAAAAAAGCGCGCCCACTATATTTGGATCCACAAGAGCAGAGTTAACCACCGAAATCTGAATTCTCATAAATCACAGCTTTCTGAGCAAGCCAGCCCTCTTGGTTGTTGTTGCACCGTGGACGGGCCAGGCTGCGCCCTCGTCGCATAGACCTCCCTCCGGCCCGCCCGGACGGATGCCCCCCGGCCTCAGCCCTGCCTGGGGCTGGCACCACGAGGTCGGGGGCGCCGTCCCGCGGCGCAGGCGTGGCTGACGGGCTGCACTTCTGCGGATCAGCCGCTGCCACACAGGGAGCACCCCACACAGCAGGGGAGCCCCGCCAGAGGTCAGGGCGATCGCAGGCCCTGCTCCGTGAAGCAACGGAGCAGACAGTGCCGGGCAGATCGGCGGGGGGGGGGGGGGGGGGCAGGGCTGTGCTCACGCGTCAGGTGGCCCCAGGATCACACTCATCTCTTCTCAATGGGATGGACAAAGGAAAATGCGAGAGAGTGATATATGAAGACTAAAGTCCCTGAAACACTCGTATCATCTCCACGAAGACGCACGCAGGACGTGATCAACGCCCCCTATATAGAGACACGCGTGACATATCCCTCTCAGAGCCGAGAGGACGCAAGTCAAGCTTCAAACTGGTCTCCTTGTGCTCATGATAAGATGGAAAGCACGTGACTCAGTGTTTTATTTAATTTTTATGTCTCTCTCTATCTACCCAGGTTGCCAGCGGTTTCAAGGATGAGTTACGGCTTAGAGCAGCCAGTGTCTCCCGATTACGGCGATGTCCTCCTTCTCACCCTTTGGCTTCTTCTTCCTTACCCGTGTTTTAATGGTCCTATCGTATGTGAGCTTTAACCTAGGCAACTTCAAAGACTTCTGCTAAAATAAGCAGTATGTCATGATTAAATTATTTTGTACGTTTGCCAAGTATGAACCCACAGAGAGTCGCGGCAGAGGTCTAGAGAACAGAAGCAAGGAATCGGAGGTAGCTTCACCCCCGCCCTGAGGCCCCCGCCCCAGGCAAGGCCGCCGTGCGCCGCGCGAGAGGCTCTGACCTCAGCGGCTCCAGGCCGGCTGTGGAGGCCAAGGGGAGGGCCATGCAGGGTCCTGGGCTCCGGGCCAGGTTGGTGGGGGGTGACTGACAGGCCCCGAAGGCTTTACAGACTATGCTGTGTTTCCAAGCTGCACTGGGACCAGAAACATTTGAGACGATGCAGGCAACCAAGGTCACCTTAAAACAGAACCTTTTTTAAATCCTTTAAAAAAAAATGTGTAAATCATTGAAACCCTGAAAATACACAATGTGCCCGGTTTTTTTTTTTTTTTTTTTTTTTTTCAAATTTAGTGCTTTTGTCGATATCCACGCAGACTTCAGAGCCAACAGAAAAGAAGCAGGTTGTTTGCTTCTCACAGCGTTGTGCAGTCACGGGCTTCTCCTTGGACTGAGGACCACGGCCGTGGTCCCCCGACCTGCGAGCCAGGCTGACCTCCACTGCCTTCCCGGATCCGCTCCTGGATCCGGATCCGGGACTGAGCGTGCGTTAAGGGAAGGGTCACCCAAACTGCTGCGAACCAGGGGGTGGCTGATGAAAACCTCGTTAGCAAAAGTAGGGGCCCCGCCCCTTCCACGAGCCCCACACCCTCACAACTGCTCTGAGCCTCGTGACAACCCTGAGCCGCCCGGCCCTGTCCTGTGCGTCAGGATCAGAGAGGTGCAGCCCTGCCCTGAGGCCACACAGACCGAGGGCAGAGGGGAGGCTTGAATCCTGCCCAGACAGAGCAGAGCTTTTTCTGTTTGTTTTCTCTGCCGCTCATCTTTCCAGGCTCCCGCCCCTCATCAGCGATGCTCTCAGAGCACCCGATTCCAGCCCTTTATACTCTGCGTGATCCTCCATCAGCCTCCCTCCTGCAGTGTCACATGTGCGCTGTTTCTCTAACTGCAGACGCGTTCACGACGTCTGGGCCCGGTTTATCTAAGCAGGGATCTGGGACGGTTGCTTCCTTACAGAAGTGTGATCTCAGGTCCAGAAAGATCACAACGCGCTCAGATCACACAGACACACGTCTCTTAGAAAAGACTCTTCATCCTTAAAAGTCATAAGCTTCCTGAAACAAAATTAGCGACTGTTTTATCATTTTAAGGTTGAGAATAAAACCTTTTCCTTAACACTCAAAACCCTGAGGGGGCAGATCCAATAACACATTTCTCATAAATTACCAGAGGAAGGCTGAGGGCTCCAAATGGGGCTCCCTGGAGAGGATTCTTCCCCAGAGGAATTTCCAGCCACAGCGAGCATGTCGGGGGGGAAGGGGCTCAAGGCCCTCATGCTTCCCTGCTGGTCAAAGCTCAGGCCTGGCCGCGAGCTGCTCGGAAAGCCACAGGGCCCTTCCCAGAAGCGCAGGGCCAGGTCAGGGCCAGGGCGAGGCCCCCATGCCTGGGAAGGGGGCCACCTCCACCCCGGGAAGCCGTGGTCCCACGCTGTGGCGGGGACCCCAGAGGCCGCCTGGCCTCCTCTCCTACAGCCGCGCTGGAGTGTTTGCACTCACACCGGCTTTGGCCGGGGATGGGACGGGCCCCCCTGCGGGACAGGCCACCCACAGAGGCAGAGCATATAGTCAATAGCTCTTCCCCTCCAGGTGCTGACAAAGCGCTGGCATCTGTTCCCTGGGAGCCTGCAGGGGGGTGCAGCCCCACCCCGATCTCAGCTGCCTGGGCCACCCCACATCCCCCACTTCCCCGTTTGCTGGAAAAAGAGTCAAGCCGACCCCCAAGTAAACATTCCTTGAGGAGCCAGGCATTCTCCACCCAGTTAATATCAAGAGGCACAAGTTTCGCCCGCAGGCACCTGTGGGCTGGTCAGAAGTGCGCGTGTGCAGACAGGCGGGGAGTCCATCCCCGAAACCAGCAGGAACCCTGGCGTGAAAACTCCACTCCCGCACGTGAAGTGCAACATTTTGCTAAATTACCATTAATTGCCTTCATTCCCTCTTGGATGGAAATCAACTTGAAAGGGCTTCCTGTGAGAAAAGAAGCCTGATGGTGAAAGTCAGGAATCAGAGGCTGAGAACCTGGCCCCCAGGAAAGGCTGAGCCTCTGCCCTCGCAGACCCCTCCTCCCCCGGAGACCCCTCCCTGTGGCCATCTGTTTCCCAGGAGCTGGGGCCCAGCACCAGCCGGGAGCTCGGCTGCACACCTGCCGCCACCTGCCTGTGGGTCCACCCTTGCCATCCGTCCAGATCTGGGCACTGAAGCCCGGCCCTCTTGCCGGGGTCGCAGCCCCGAGGCCCGAGGCGCTCCCGCCCCCCCTTCCGCACCCCAGCTCTGCCTGCACACGGTGGAGGGGCAGGAGGGCTCCCCAGCCTCAGGGGCGTTACCTCGGGCCCTGGGATGGGGAGCTGGAACTGCAGGCATTCTGATGACAGTGGGACTTCAAGGTAGTTAGATCAAAATACTTACGTAAACTTGTAAAGGTTTAGAAAAAAATCAGACCAAAAAAATTTATGCAAATGTAAGAATCCATGAATTCCACTCCAGACAAACCCTTTCCAGGCAGCATGCAGGGCTGCAGAATCACCCATACACCCAGCTCTTTTACTTATACAGAGAAGTGCATTTTGCTTGGAGATATATATGTATTCCATTCCAAATGTTATATATTTTTTATATATACTTATAGATAGCTCTGTGTATGTATTTAGTATATTAGACGTAATATCTATCCATGGACGTCCGGCCTCCAGACTGCGAGCCATAAGGTTCTGCTGTCTACAAGACCCCCGTCTGTGCTAACTTGTTGCAGCAGAAGGAACAGAGTAAGACGCCCACAGAGGGCCCTGGCCCAGCACCTTCTCACGACTCATTTAGACCTGGGCCAGCGCCGGCCACCACGCAGAACAAAAGGTGCAGCTACACTTGCATCCGGCTTCTCTCCTCCTGGGAAGAGCTGTTCCCGCCCCACAAGGCCCCCGTCCCCGGCCAGGCAGGGGGAACCGGCTCAGGCTCACAGCAAGTGCTTCCTCCAGGCAGTCCCTGGGCAATGCTCCCCCAGCCCTCCCAGACCTGGCCCGCCTCCTCCTGACCTCTGAGCCGCTCCTCCCTGGAGAAACACCTCCGATGGGAGGGGACCCCGGCCAGGGCTGCCTCCCGCCTCACTTGGTGCTGCGGCCCAACTCTGTCTGACAGCTTCTTCGGTCTCCGTTTTCACTGCTCTGAGATTTCCGTTTCACTCCACCTCCTGAACTCCACGCCAGGGCCCCTGCTCGGCCTCGTCTAACCCACACTTTCACTTGGGGGAAATAACTCGGCTCCTTAAATCTGTCCTCCGTCACCAACACGCTCTCTTTGGCAAGAGTCGCCCACTCCTCTGTGGAGGGAGAACCTCATTTACTCAGGCTGCAGGTACTGGACTCCGCACTAGAGGCAGCCGCCACCTCGCTCAGGGAGGGCCCTTCACACATTTAACGCCTGGAGTCATCGCTTCACCCTGTTTCTCACCTACCTCCTCCCACTTGGACTCACCCTCTCAAATGGCATCACTTTGGGGAGGAGAACTTTTTTCTTTTTTTTTTTTTTGCGGCCCGCGGGCCTCTCACCGCTGCGGCCCCTCCCGCTGCGGAGCACAGGCTCCGGACGCGCAGGCCCGGCGGCCACGGCTCACGGGCCCAGCCGCTCCGCGGCACGTGGGATCCTCCCGGACCGGGGCGCGAACCCGGTTCCCCTGCATCGGCAGGCAGACCCTCAACCACTGCGCCGCCAGGGAAGCCCTGGGGAGGAGAACTTTTAAACATAATTTTAGTAATTAACTCTGCTCTTATACGAAATTGGATTCTGTATCTATACCAAGAATTGCCGGGTGACTCTAAATTAAAAATCTTCACATACCTGGAAAAGTGCTGAATGTGACCAAGTGTTGAATACGTTCAAGAAATATTTGAAAGATGGATCCATTTATCCATCCATCCATTTACCCATCCACATATCAAAGATGGATGGATGGGTGGATGGATGGGTGGATGGATGGAAGGAAGCACAGATGGATAAATGGATGGATGGATGGGTGGATGGATGGAAGGAAGGATAGATGGATAAATGGATGGATGGATGGGTGGATGGATGGATGGATGGATGGATAAATGGATAAATGGATGGATGGATGGGTGGATGGATGGTTGGATGGATGGAAGGAAGGATAGATGGATAAATGGATGGATGGGTGGGTGGATGGATGGGTGGATGGATGGAAGGAAGGATAGATGGATAAATGGATGGATGGGTGGGTGGATGGATGGGTGGATGGATGGAAGGAAGGATAGATGGATAAATGGATGGATGGGTGGGTGGATGGATGGATGGATGGATAAATGGATGGGTGGATGTATGGGTCCAACACTTAGCCCTCCCTGGGTTGCCGGCATCTCTTCACTTTGGGTTACAGTTCCAGGGAGGGAGGGAAGAGATGAGGGGCATGGAGCTGTTCCTGACCCAGGGGAGCCGTCCCCTCCCCATGAGGTCTCCGGTCATTTCCAGAGGGTCTGTGTGTAGAGCTTTATAACACATCCACGAGCTACCGGGGCTTGAGCTGACTGGAATTAAATAAATCGGTCATACTAATAAATCATAGCATCGTAGTGCACCAGCCACACGTCCAGTGCTCAGAGACACGTGCTCAGTGGCTGCCATACTGGAACACTTCATCTTCACAGAAATCTTACTGGTCAGTGCAGATACAGAGGTTACGTTCTGTGGGACGAGAAAACGTGAGGAAGCCATTTACGGCCCCCCAGAACCCCTCCCCTGAGCAGCGACCTGCTCACCCCAGGGCTCTGCCCTCACTCCATCGTGACCAGTGCTGGGCAAGGGAAACGGCCTTCGTTTGGGTGTGTAATAGGAAACACACATCTGGTCTCCTTCCAGGTTCCTGGCACAGAGCTCTGAAAACCCTTGGAATTTCCTGAGTGACGGGAGCGTCTTTCGTTATTCATAACAAGGCCCTTTCGAGCAAAGCTAAATGTATGCTAATGAGGTGACTCTGGCGAGGCCCTGGGCAACTTCAGGAGGCGGGTGTGGCCAGAAACACCAAATCTGAAGTCGTCCAGGCCGAAGCGAGGGGGCCTGGGCGCCAGCTTTGAACCTGTGTCTGCACTGGGGGGTCTGGTAGGACTGAGCCCCTACCCGCGGGGTCTGCTCGCGCTACAGGAATTGGCATCAGAACTGAGCTGTTGGCCCAGCTGGTGTCAGAGAATCAGAGAATTGATGGCTGTGAGGAAAAACCTTCTCAGTTCGAAATGGAGAAAACAGTCCTCCCTGTCCTCTCTCAACCAAGAGCCTGTGGGGTGGTGTCCTGGTCACGTGGCGCCTGAGAGACGCTGCCCTTGACCGGGGTGGGGGGATCTATGTGTACACGGGCTGCAGGCAGCTTCGCTACCGGCTGCGTGACGAGCTCTGCATAAGTGCAAGGGGCCAGCGGCTCCAGTGACCTCTCCTGCAGCTGCATCGACCTCCAGATTCTCCGGGCTTAACTCAAGACACGGTGGGCTGGGCAGAACAAGTGAGGTTTTGTTCAGAGTAATTATATTCTGACCTGAGAATTTTGAAAGCTATTTTCAATTTGAGAGAGGGGGAAATTTTAAGCGCTTTTGCCAAAAACATGCAGATCATTGAATCCTATGCCCTCTTTTCTTTAAATACAGGTAGACTGAAACCCAGAAATAATAGTGGCAATAATACGAAATATTTTTCCGGAATCTTTCTTTCGAAAGCCCCGAGCCTGCACACACGGATGAGCCTGCGTGCCCCCCACCCAGGACCTCTCTGTCGAGCAGGGAAAGGCAAGCCGAGGGGCGTGGCCTTCATCGCGCCCCGGTCGCGGGGAGGAGGGGGACTTGGCCCCGTGGACCGCTCGGCACCTGCAGCCGCTCACAGCGCTGCCCGGGCGGCTACGCTCTTCTGCTGGCAGCTCATTCCCTCTGTGAAGCCCTGAAAACGGCTTCTGCCCTTCCAGGCTGAGGGCTGCACGGAGCTGACACATCAGCCTCCCACCCGCTAAGGGGCCCCACGTGCGACATAACTGAACACTGTATCAGTCAGGGAATTCGAGGAGACAGAGCCAGGAGGCCGTCTGCACCTACATCTGCTCTACGTATCTATACGTGTATCGATGTCGGTGCTGATATTAATATATATTGACAATGAGAGAGATTAATTATAAGGAATTGGCTCATGTGGCTACAGTCGCTGGCGAGTCCCAAACCTGCAGAGCAGACAGCTGATGTCCCCGTTCAAGTCCACGGGCCGAAACCGATGGGGGACAAGGAAGGGAAGGCCCCCCGCCACCCAAAGGCCACCAGGCAGGAGAATTTTCTCTTAGTCGGGGGAGGCCAGCCCTCTGTCCTATTCTTTCTACTGATTGACGAGGTCCACCCTCCGGAAGAGCCATCCGCTTACTCAAAGGATTCAAATGTTAACCTCTCCAAACACCCCCCCCCACCCAGGAACACTCAGAACAAGGTTTGACCGGGTACCTGGGGCCCGGGGCCCAGCCACGCTGACAGCGGGCAAACCATCACGCCCGGGTGCACACCAGGCAGAAGGGCTCCCAGGGCAGCTCGGAGAGGGCTGGGGCCCGGCGTGCTCAGCGCTCCCGGGAAACGTCGGAGGCCAGGGCAGGGCCCAGGCCCCCGAGACCCTCGAGCAGATTTCCTCTCGGGGCCCAAGTCTCCACTCAGACGAGCTGGAATCCCTGCCTGCGAACGCTGGGGCTGCCGTCCACCCCACAGAGGGCCAGTCCCCCCGACCGAGGGCACAGCCGCCCACCCCCCGGCTCCCCCGAGAGTCCGCAGAGCAGGCTCCGCAGGAACCCGCACCTGCCCCACCCCCCGCGCCACCAAGAGGATGCTTGGCCCTCCGTCCTGCATCCGCTCAGAAGCCCCAACAGGCTGGGCCTCAGGAGCGTGGGTCGACCTCTTGGCTGTGCAGCCGTCACGGAGGCCCGAGGGGTTAAGCGGCCCAACCATGACCACCCAGAGATCCAAGCACAGCCCCCTCCCCCCGGGAGACCGGGGGGGCTTCAGGACCCTTCAGTCCTCATCTCTCGCCGCAGAGCTGCGGCCGCGCCGGTGCACAGGGTCCCCCTCCCGCGCCCTCCGCCGGGGCCGGGCTCCTGCTGAAGGAGCAGCGGGCAGGGCCCCGTGTCCCCCCGCCGGCCCACCCCCTAATGGCAGTAGCACTCTCCCAGCATCAGGAAAATCAAGCGTGCGCCCACGCCTCCCCAAACACTCCTCGAGGGAGGAGGACCAGCAGCCAGGGCTCCCCGAAAAGGCAGCTCACGGGCCCACAGGACCCGATCCCCACAAAATCCTCAGGCGGTTTTTCCGTCCACGAGTGAGTCAAGGCCAGACGGGGTCAGCGCCTGGACCCCACGGCTCCTGGCCGCCTCCCTGCAGAGCTGCCCCTCTGAGCTCCGGCTCGGGCTGGAACGGCCCCGCGGACGGCGCCAGACCGCCCAGCAGGTGAAAGTTCTGGACACTTCACAGAAAAGTCAGCTCTTGTAAGATTTCCAGCGCGTTTTCATCAGCTCCACAGGGAGGCTGGGCGCGCCGAGGTGCCGCAGCTCTGCCCCCGCGACCGGGCCGCGGGGCTGTCCTGCACGCTGAAGCCTGCCCGCCCGCACAGCCTGACGGGAACTTCACCTTGGTGTCCACGGAGACAGAGGGTGAACCGAGAAAACCAGGTGCGTCCAAGTCACATCACAGACAGCGCCCAGAGCGCTCCCTCTGGGCCGTGCGGGCGCCGGGCGGTATCCTCCACCATGCTGGCGAGCGGAGCGTCAGATGCGCTGGCGCCCTCGGGAGGACGCAGTCGGACGGACGAGGGGCGAGAGGCGGGCGAGAATGTGCGCGGGGGGGGCGGGTTTGTAGAGGTGCCCCCGTGGGCCGGCTGCACCGGCTGCAGGGCCTGCAGAAAGAACTACGGTCCGGCTCTCGCTGGCGCGTCACGCAGAGGGCCAGCGGGCCCAGCACCGGGGCCGGCTCTTAATCCCAGACAAGGAAGGATGGCATCCACCTGAACGGAAAGGGCGGTTACCCCGTGACGAGCTGCCTGCATCGTCGGAGCCCCGCACCTGCGGGCTCTTCAGCCTCACCCCTCCGGTGACTGCGGTCCTGGGCGGCCACCTGCCCTCTCACGCCACGCCGGGCCAAGAGACCCACCCTCCGAGGGCAAAGCGCCTGGATTTGTAGCTTTGCTCATTTCCGGGGCGTAAATACTCCCACCCGGGACGAATTCAAGCCCCTGAGGCTTAACCTCCGGCGACAGAGCTCCTGAATGTCTCACCACCCACCCTCTCGAGCTGGTCCTGGCCGGCCCGGCCCACATTTAGCCCAAATACGTCTGGAGAACGACCGCTTCTCAGCACCACCTCCCGGTTTGACCATCTCACACCTGGGCCATTGCCACAGCCTCCTTGCCAGCCTGCTCGGCCTTTGTCTCCTTGACTGTTCTCAAGGTGACGTCAACGTTTTAAAGCCGAAGCCAGAGCATCACAGCCCTTTGCGGAGCCCATCTCAGCAGGGTGACAGCCAGCGAGCCTGCGCCAGGGCGAGCTCGCGGCCATCTGGGCGGCCTCCCACCTCGACCTCCCGCGGCCCCCCGGGGACACCAGCGGGCTCCTGCCTCGGCGCCTGGGACGCGCGGCCCCGAGGCCACCTCCAGGGCTGACTCCTTCAGGTCCCGTGGGGAGACTGGCCCTTCCCGCTTCATCTCTCCCTGGTGTGTCTCACCATCGTCACCTACATGGCTCGCGTGTCTCTCCCCACAGAAGACGCAGTCCGCGGAGGCCCGCGACTCGGTCTGCTTTGGGCGCTGGCGTGTCCCCAGCCTGAAGCGTCATCCGGCCGTGGTCAGCGCCCTGCACTTACTAATCCCTGAGCCCCGCTCTTGCTGTCCCGCGTTCAGTGAGCCGCTCCACAGCCTCGCTCCGGGCCAGGGCCCCTTTCCCCGTGGCATCCTCTGCGCCCTGGCCACTCAGACCATCTTAGCCCCAGCCCAGACGCCAACCGTGGGTAAAACCTCTGAATCCTGTCACCCGACTAACTAACTCCTTCAAGCAGGACCGGGAGAAAAGGGATCGCTCCACATGTGCCCACGGGAGAAAGAAGGCTCGCGAGCCCAGGGGCCTGCTCTCCCAGCGGGGCAGGCAGGAGAAAAGGGTCTCCTTCCTCCTCAGCAAAAGGTTTGCCCCCAAGGGCAAGAGCCACACCAGCACGCTGACAGGCTTTCCTCACCGTCCTGAGATCACAGACAGGAAGTGGCCACCCTCGGGTCCCGAACACAGGGAGCGTCCCCCTCGGTACTGAGCGCACGGACGGAAACGCGGAGCTGCTGCTTTACTGCCACCGTCCCTCTCTGGCCGCCCTGGCAGCTCCGAGCTTTCCAACGCAGCTGGACTGAAGCGGCTGTTCGCTCCCCCACAAGCTACCGCTCCCAGTACGAGCTGCGGGAGTCGGTGCGTACACAGCAGGAACAAATACTAAAATTGTGTGACACCAAAGAAAGGAAATGAATTTACTCAGGAAATATAAACAATTATCAGAAAATATAATCCAAACCCTGGCCCACGCAACCCCTGCAACCATCCAGGGCAACGGCGCCCTTCCCTGGAGGTGCCACCTTTGTCCCAAGGGAAGGTGTTTCCAAAAGACCGGTCTTTCCTCACCTTATTCCTTCTAAGGCTTCCCCTGGGGGCCGTGTGCCTCCTGCAGCTGTGTGACATTAGCTGTGGCTTCTAAGGCCCCCCTGCTTCACTGCACCCACCCCTGGACCTGCCCACGGCCCCACCCAGGGCACCGCGGCTGCAGCCTCCGGGCTCTGGAGGAAGAACCTGTCCCTTCGCTGACTCCCCCCCGCATTTCGTTCCTGCGAAGTGGAAACTGGCGGAGGGACTCGAACGCGAGGGGCGGGCGCGGGCTCAGCGGCGCGGGGGCAGGTGCGGGGCGCGCGGGCGGGCGAGGCGCGCGGGGGCAGGCGCGGGGCGCGCGGGCGGGCGAGGCGCGCGGGGGCAGGTGCGGGGCGCGCGGGCGGGCGAGGCGCGCGCAGCACAGGTGCGGGGCGCGTAGGGCAGGTGCGGGGCGCCCCCCGGCGCTCGGTCCCCGGCGCGTCCACCCGCGAAGCCGCGCAGGAAGCGCTCCAGCCCCGCCTGGCGCCCCGCTCACCCGGAGCGCAGCCGGTTGGTGGCAGTGACATCTGGCGGCCCTGGGCGGTACCCACCCTGACAGACACACGTTTTTCTGTACGAGGAGCGGGAAAGAAATTTCGGAAAGGCTACGTGCAGCCTGGGCAAAACCCCCGAGCGCTAAGGAAAGGGCTGCGGGCAGCCTGTGCTCTGCGTCTCGCGCTGCAGGACCCGGGCGCGTCTGGCTTTTCCCCCAGGTCCTGTTTGCAAAATAGGTTCCCCGCAGGCAGTGAGCCTGGGCTCCGAGCAGGCGGGCTGGACCCGGGAGCAGGGAGGCAGGATCCGCCCCACCGTCAGCGGGGCTGGCGCTGCGTTCCTCTCACCGCCCAGCGCTGCCCTTGCCAGCCTCCCCACACTGACCAGCAGCTCCACGTGCAGCCTCCACGCCAGGCACCTGGCAGAGCTGAGGACGGCGCACCTCGCACCAGGACAGAGTCACAACACTGAGTAAAAATGCGAAAATAAAATCCGAGCCTTAGAGCACGCTTCACGCAGTTTCAATTTGCAAAGAGATTTATTACTTGGTGTGTCAGAAAGTTTGCATACACGTGCCCAGTTACCACAGACAGAATCCTCGGTATTTCTCCGTATGGATAAGAATATTCATCGCATAGTCACAATTCAAACATACAAAAGTCAAGAGATGTAGAAAACTCATTTTTTACCACCAACTCACTAACGTGACTCATGGATACCTGGCGTATAAGAATCAGAGTGAAAACCATGCAGTGAACCGTCACGCTCCTGTATCCATACACAGCTGGGTGATGTCCCAGGAAAGCTCCCATCTGCATCTGAGAACTGATCTGCTTGTGCCTGAATATAGATGGTGTTCTGGAGCCTTGCGCTTCCCTGCTCTCAGTTTTGAGGGCTACTCGTCTTTAGGAAGGAAAGAGAGTCACTGGGAAACTTAACCTCGCTCCCACGTGATCCGCAGCATCCAACATCCTGAGTCCCAGGATTATTTTTCAAATCACTCTAAAAATGACTACCGCTGTGTGAGTCTTAGTTACATGCCTGCCAGTAATGAGCACATCAAACTATTTCATGATAAGACAATGAAGAGTATGTCCTTCTTTAAGGGAGAAAAAGAGACAAAAAATAAGCAGGAAAAGCTGGCTGACTGAAGACAGGACCAATGAAAAATTTCCATCTCAGTCCTTCCCCTGAGATGACCAGTGAGTCAAAGAGACAAGTTACCCGCGGCCTCCAGACCAACGTCTTTCAGGTGGGGGCCGGCTGTGCCCACTCCCACCCTCGCCCTAGTGCTGAGAACACAGGAAGCAGGCTCACCACCCAGCGGGGACTGAACATCTACGCATCGCTACGTGGCCAGCGGACCAGGATGAGGACGAGAGGACGAGGCGTGCCTGCAGGGGCTGCTTGTCCAGAGTAAAACCCGAGGCAGCCGAGCCCAGAGGAGAGACGGCTTGATGACACAGAGCGCTTTCCTGACGCAGCCAGAGTCACTTTCACCAAAGTAATCAAGAAATACCTTGGCTAGAGAGAGGGGCTCTGCTTCGGCTCAGATGCGGGGTTCACAGAGGCAGAAGCAGAACAGGAGACAGAGGGACGGCCCCCCACGCCGTGACCCTTAGCAGGGCCTGTCTTCCACCTCTCCTCCACGCCACCTCCCCTCACTGGCCCGGCGCACCCTCCCGAGGACAGCTGGACACCCTCACTTTGCTCCAAAGGGTTTTATTTGTTGAGAAGCATCCCATTGCACGTGACCTTGCCCCCCGCCCCCCGAGAGGTATCCCAGGACAGAGAAACAGCTAGGCGTGCGTTTCCCCGTGATGTAAACGCAGCCGGCATCATCTCCGAGCGCGGGGTCCAGGAGAGCATTTCCAGGGAAGCAGGCGGCTGAACTCTTCTTCCAGAGGGGGTCGCGTGGGGAGACCGCAGGAGGGTATCGTCCGCCAGGCGCTCTGAGGGTGAGGGGGACCCCGTCCTCTGCTTTTCCCAGAGAGTGAGCCGTTCCCGCTCACACGCAAGCAAACACACCTCCACGCTGTGTCCTGGAGCACCGACTCAGCAATGGCTCAGGGAAGACTTCCCAGAGAGCGAATCACCGGCCTCTTTCCTGTGCACCCTGGACGCTCCTGGGAGGTCTTCCGTGACATTCCTGGCCAGGCCCGGCCCTGCCTCGCTCATGAGATCGCAGCCCAGGGCGCGGACCCCTCTCCCCACCCCTCCGACGGCGGGGACCCAGAGCCTGCCCGCTGCGCGCTCACGCGCCACCGGCTTCCTGTCTCCTCCTGCTGTGCCCCAGCCCGGGGCCCCCTCCCCTTTTCCCAGCGGGGACCGCGAAGCCGCCCCAGGACCCCCTGCACCTGCACAGCCCCATGCAGCACCGCCCACCTGCGTGCACGTGTCCTCCGCCTGTCCGCCCTGTTGTCCGGAGGTCTGGGCTGGACACCGCGCCACATGACTGACTCCGTCTGGGGCGGAGGGGCGGGTCCGAGCAGGGTCGGGAGCTGGCCGCCCCAGCCCGTCAGAGCAGCTGGCCTAGCTCACCTGCCCGCGCCCGGCAAACATCAGAACGCCCCCTCGAAGGGGAAGGAAAGGAGAGGTTCCATCTCTCGAGGGCCCAACAACAAAACAGCCTAAACTAAGCCAGGCCTCTCTGAGACAAAATCGATTTACTCTAGTAATGTGTCATCGGACCAGGGCCCAAGCAGCCACATCTAGACCCCCGTCACCTCACACATGTCCCTCCAGCAAAGGCGAGGCACCCAGCACTTACTGTGCCTCAGACCCGTTCCAGGCGCTGAGGACACAGCAGGGAGGGGACAGAAGCCCTGACTCCCGTCTGCTCTAGCAGGGCAGACAGACCACAAACAGTGTACCAGTAGCAGCAAGATGATTTCAGGTCGCTCCCAGCTCTGAGGTCAGGTGTCGGGGAGGCCCTCCTACCGAGCTGACATTTGGCCGGCGGCCCAGGGGACGTGTGGAGGGTGAGTTCTGGGCAAGACAAGCCCAGGCAGAGAACAGAACGCCCCGCCCAGAGCAGCTGGACGTGGTGAGTCGGGGAGACGGCAGAAAGCTGCGTGCCTGACCAGGGGAGCAGGGGAGGGCCAGCGGGGGGGGGGGCTCCTGCCCGCCCGCCACGCGGGGCTCTCCTTCCTGCACGGAGGTCGTGGTCTCGCGTGTGGCACTCCAGGGCCTCCACCCGCATCTGCAAAACTGAGGCACAAGAACGTCTTCTAAGCTACTGAGCTGGCGAGCTGCAAACGCTTAACCACGACCGAAGTCTGTCGAGCATCTCGTCCTCCTTGGCCGTCGAGGACTCGCGCTGCTGTGGCCCCGAAGTAAACAGAAGTCGGCGTTACCCCCGCCCTGGGGCCGCGGGGGCAGGGTGCGCGAGGCGCCTCGGGATCCCTCCTGACTTGACGTGTTATGTAAATTCAAGTGCATTATCATTAATCTCAGAGTAGATTGATCCTTCTTTCCAGGCGCCGGGTTAGTTTAACGATGCAGCTGCTGTGAGACAGGGAGAGCAACTGTGAAGGCAGGGGAGCCACGGCCGCAGAGGAGGAGAAAGGCTCCCCAGGCGGCCGGGGGCTGTCACGTCCCCTGGGCCAAGACCAGCCTTCACTCTGGGAAAAAATAAATAAAGGCCGTGTGAGCGTCTAGGGCCCGGGAAACTTCCCGTGTCTACAGCGCAGCCCGGGTGGTCAGGTGATCACCAAGATTACTCTCGCACCACTCTCTGACTTTCCGGATTTTGTTTAAAACTACATATTTATGATCTTTTTAATCCCTCGGATCGTAACTTGCATCAGACATCTCCAGCCTTTTGTAGCCTAGAACCACTTCCATCCCCGCCACTCCCACCTGCCTCAACTGCTCTGTTCACACACGTGGACTCACCCACGCACACGTTCGCCTGCAGGCACAGGCACGCACGTATACACTCACGCCCACGCACACACGCACACATGCAGACACAACACGCACGCACGCATTCACACGCAGGCACCCGCCCACCCGTTCACACACGAGCACTCGCGTGTCCACCAGCACACGGACGCGCCCGCGGGCAGAGCTGCGTCCCCCACGGACGCTCACCAGGCCCGGCTGCTCACCCTTCCCAGGGCCGACTGATGTGCTCAGTTAATCTTGGCTAAATGTTAAGAGTTCTATATGTCACGTCTCTCAGATAAACTGATAACACGTGTTAATGGAGCCCTCGAAAGCTTGAACCCAGAGGCTTGGGTACGATGGGAATTTCTGGCCCCAAAGGAGGCGCTGGGGGCAGGGTCCTGAGATGGTTCTCACCCCAGGGTCCTGCGTGGAGGCCACTGGGAGGGCCCACGTGCCAGCCGGACCCAGTCGGAGCCCCGTGAAAATTAACGCACTCAACTCCGACGGGGAGGAAGGGGTGAGAATAGAGTGAAATGGCAGTCACGTGCGTCTTTATTCCCCCTCCGGCTCCCCGGGGAAGCCGCGTGCCTCGCGCCACCGGTAATCCAGCTTCAGGGGGAAGGGGAGACCTCCCCAGATGGAGAGTCCTCCTGCGCCCCGGGGGTTAGGAGGAGCCAGCCTAACCTGAGATGATAAACGCCGTCATGAGGTCGTCGTCTCACCGCTGACTTCCAGGCTCTGGGCCTTTCTTCCAAAAACACGAGCCGGTAAATAAGGCTCCGTGGTGCCCTTCGTGTGGTTTACGGTCGTGCAGCCGGGGTGGCTGAGCCCCAAGCGGGAGGCCTTCCGAGATCCCCACCCCCACCCCGGCCGGGGTCACGATGCCTCGGAACTAGCCCAGCCCGGACCTCGAAGCACCCAATTCGGAATTCAGGCGACTGGCCCCGCAAGTCCTGTGACTGCCTCCAGGCCGGTCCCCCACCCCCGGGGGCCGTGTGGCTTACGGCGACTTCACTTTGCGCTCACCTGAACTTTCCCGATGGCACAACGTCTGTGTGTGTGTCCCACGGCAAGTGGCTGGGGGCCAAATACAAAAGCCAGATTTCTGATGCACAGTTTCTACTGTCAGAGAAACGTATCTTTGGGATCACAAAACTAAGAGGAGTGGAAAATATCAGAAACCGTTGGAGCAAAGTGGTGGAGAGAAAACAACCTCAGGTCGAATCACAGTGGCTCACCAGGAGGAGGCGTCCTGAGAGCCCCGAGGGCAGCCCCGCATCCCTGTGTACCTCACTGGGAGGACCCGGCACAGCACCACCAACGCGGTGGCGACTTAGCGCGTTTGCAGGACGCTCGCCGCGCAGTCAGGAGTATTCCAGAGGATTCTCCACCCAGGAGAGGGGCCTCCCTGTCTCCTTGGCCCTCCACATCTGCGCGGCCCGACTCCCTCTGGGGGTCTTTGTAAAACCAACATCGGCCTCCCCGGACCCTCCAACGACTCACTCCTAATTCTGCCCCTCGCCGAGCAGCCCGG
This sequence comes from Physeter macrocephalus, assembly GCF_002837175.3. Taxonomy (NCBI): domain Eukaryota; kingdom Metazoa; phylum Chordata; class Mammalia; order Artiodactyla; family Physeteridae; genus Physeter; species Physeter macrocephalus. Next base: position 80,695,615 of record NC_041228.1, read on the forward strand.
GGATGCTGCAGCCCTACCTGAACGAGTCAAAGAACAGTAAACAATGTGCAACCAGCTCTGAGCTGCCCTCCTTGACTGCCCTGCCTGCGCCTCTGAAAGCTCGAGGGCTTTTGAGTCTATAGGGAATTGAAGGTATTCCTTTAAATTTTAGGCTTAGGCCCTCTTCTAGGGGAATAATCCTTTATTCATAACACTGTGTGTGCGGCAAAATTAGATTTGAGTGACATCACTTCCTCTGACAAATCTTCCCAGAGCAGGGCCTGCCTAGGGACCGGCTGTATTTTCTTATTTCTCTTATTCTTCTACCATGTGAGTCCTGTATTTTTACACAAGATGGTGGTCATGATAAGTAAAGGGGGAAATGAAAGCTACTGATAAAATGAAAAGGCACACAGGCAAAGAGACCACTTTGTTACAGCCACCAGGTCATGTTGCTGCTTCACGACAGAAGCGAAAAGCGGGTTTTGGAGGCTGAGTAACGTCACTGCACAATCTGCCCGACTCCCGGGCTTCAGAAGAAACTCCAAGTGACGACAGACACTGTTGAAATAATTGTCATGGTCACCATCCTTATCACCGATAATATTCTGCTTGGTTTCCCTCCATACGGCAATTTTAAAATGCAATTTTGAACTGTTGTTAACTATTTCTCCTTTATTTTTAATTAACATATTTCTTTTGTGCTTCCACCTAGCGAAGCTTTATTACAGAAACAAACAGAAGGCTCTGAGATTGTCACATACTGATGCTGAGACTTGTTCCCGGGAAGCCGGCCTCGCCTCAGGCAGACGGTCAGCTCCGGACGCGCTGGTCGCCTGAAGAGCTGACAGGTGATGGCACAGACAAGAAGACGTCAAAGCAAAGTGCACGGACCCGCTCGTTACTTCCCTTTTGAAGTTGTTCGACGTAGTAAATGTCAGATAATTCCCAAGTCAGGACCTCATTTCTTAACAGCATGCAGGGTGTCAAAGGGAAGAGAAAGTTCTAGAGTTCCAAAGATAAATGTTCTATTATATTCAGGACCTCTCCTCTCACAAGCCGGGTGCTATCAACTTCAGAACAACGCTTCATTGATAAAACACCACTCTGAGCTGCTCCTGGGGTGGTCGAGCACGTTCCCTGGCTTCCTCCTTCCTGGGAGGTCCGCTTGGAAAATGTGACATTCTCACCTTTGATGCCCTGAAGCCCAAGTCGATGAGGCCAGTGTCCCCTGCCCACATCTCCCTCAGCGGGACAACTGTACGTGCCAGGCGCAGGCCCGGCACCACCAGGGAAGCTCAGTCATCGGCGGGGCTCCCCCTCTGCTGGTTACCAGCGCCAGCAGCCCACAGAGGCCACAGGACTGAATCCTGCACAAGGAATTTTTCATGGAAATCAACCAAACACAACGTCGCGGAAACTGTCAAGACCTGTGGCGAGTCAGGGACAGCTGTTTCACCTCCTTAGAAGTTTCCGTCCCAGGGGCGCCGAGAAGACCTGAGTTCTGGGGTCAGAGACACCGGCTCTAACACCCGGGATGCGGCCAGCAGCCCAGTTGCGGCCCCCGAGACCCCGGGACCACAGGGGTGGGGGAAGGATGTCTTACGCGTGCTGGCTCCTGCGGCAGCTGAAGCCGCTGGGTGTAGGGGCCCACGCGGTACGGCCCCCTCTCGGTCCTGGAGGGAGGCCCCGTCCCACCGCTGAGGTTACTCGCATGGACAACGCAGAGAGATGGCCCAGCTGGAGGACAGCCAGGCCTGGTTCTTCGTGTCCCGGCAAGACGTGCAGAGGCACAGAACCCACAGAGAACTGTCTTCCTCACCAAAGACGGGCTCATTATTCCTGCTAATAATTTAAAGTTCCAATTTCATTAAAGTCATTGCATAATTTCTTCCTGTGTTTTGTAGATGCTTTCCTTTTTAAAACTTTCTACCACGCTGCTCGTTAAAACTATTTATTTCTCTTTAAAACCTGAAGTAAATACTTCACTACCTTTTAGCAAACTGTACCTGGTCCGCTTGGTCGACGGTAAATGAGGATTAATGTTTTACAAAGTTTGGAAATTTAAAGCATGAAATAAAATTACCAGCAGTGAAGTTCCTTGTTTATACATGAATGCTTTCCAGAGCCTCTTTTGAAATACCCAGGACTACAGAATTTTAAACAGGACACGGTATTCCAGAATGGCAGAAACCCACAGATAAGCCCCGAAACTCACAGCATCACAGAATGTAAAGCCTGAGGTTTAGGCAGAAACCGATTATAATATTCTGACAGCTGGCTTTTACGTTCTTATTTTATTTTAGCCAAAACTCATGCACCACCAGCTTTAAATCAGGTGATCAAGTCTCCACTATCCTATAAATGTGTCTGCCCTGCATTTACAGAACACTCGATCGCTTCCCGAGTGTCTTCACACCCTTCTCTCCTCTGTACCTCGCCGTAACCGTGAGGTTGGGGTAGAGCAGATGCGGACCCCCCCCTTTTGTCCTTGAGGGCGCTAAGAAGCAGAGAGGTCAAGCGGTGGACGGAGGTCCCGCGTCGCCCCCCCGGGAGCCGGGCTGTGTTCGTGCCCGGCCTCTGCCAGCACCCAGCACCCCCCCAGCCACCCTGCCCCAGCGCTCCACCCTCGAAGGCGCTCACGGCCAGAAACAGAAAGCCTTACTCAGGCTTACTTAAGCTGCAAGGAATTTACAGGCTCTCTGACCGAACAGCCCAGGGAGGGTCAGCTCAGTGCGTCTGGAGGAAGGCACCCTCTGTCCCGATTCCTCCCCAGGCTCACCCATCTCGTTACAGCGACGCGCCCGGGGCCACCACACACCCGTGGGCCCTCGCCAGCCAGCAACGGACACTCCTGAGCCTCCCTCCCCAGGCCAACCACACCCAGCTCTCTGGCCGGGGCCGGCGTGGTGTCCGCCCACGGAGCTCTGGGAAGCGCGCGCCGCTCCGCACTCACCCCTCCGGGCGCTCTGTGCCGAGGCGAGGCCTTCGAGCACCTCCAGGCAGGGGGTCATTCCGCACAAGCTCACCTTCGTAAGCAAGTGCTGCGACCGCGCTCCTTTCACGGACGAGGAAACCGGGGCTCGGACCAAAGCACGTGTCTACGGCCGCCTAGCTCGGGGGCCGGAGACCCTGGACTTAGCAGACGGGCCCACCCAGGACCCCACCCTCATCCCTGGCCCGGGGCCGTGTCCCATGTCCCCTCCCAGAAGGCGCGACGCACCTGAGGGCGCGAGTGTCCATAGAAAAGGGACCCGGTCTGCTCAACCCAACACCCCCCAGACTCACACTGACGCAGGGCTCTGCCTTCTGCGCCTTTGGGGTTCGCCCCTCCACCCACTTTTCCGGCTTCGGTGATATACTTTGTCACGTGATGCTACAGGGACAGTCACGGTGAGTACGTTCCTTTCCTCAGAGAAGCTTCATCTGCATCTCTAGCTTCCCTTTGGCTACAAGTTCCCCCGAGCCCCAGGGTTTCCTGGTCCATCTACACCGACCCAGCTCCCAGCACGCTGCGGTCAGCAGAGCTCTGTGTGCGTTCACCTGTTCCAGCACTTCTCCAGGTGAGAGTGCTGGGCATTGGAGACGTGGTGTTACTAGGACCAAAATAGCAACGCTAACACTTCAGGTCCCGATTTTCTTAAGAACTGCACAGGAGTTCTTACTGAGCGCTCGGTAGACAGAGAACCTTGTGCCCACAGACGGTCCTGGGGGAGAGGAAAAGGCCCCGCGGCAGCGGGCCGCTTCAGCCCTCGGCGGGCAAGGCGTGCAGCACGCCCCGGCTCCGGGGCTGGCTCCCACCCGGGCTCACGCTCGCCCGGGCCAAGCCCTCCCCACACCTCCTGCCCCGACGCCCAGCATCTGGCCTGGCGAGCGTGACCCCCTTCGTCGTGTCTGCCGCCGTGTCCCGTCCACAGGCTCAGCCGCCAGCCCATCCCGCCCTGCCGGGTCACCCGCGGCCCGGGAACAACTCCCGGGCAGCTCTCCTTTCAAATCACACAACTGGAGGGAGGTTGTCTCATCTGAGTCAAAGGAAGTTTGAGAAAGTCACCCCCACCAGAGCCGCTTCAGGCTGAGGGCAGGTCAGGCGCGCGGGGCGGGGGCAGGGGGCGTCGCGGAGCACAGGGCCCCCCGGGCCTCCCCGTCTGCACCCTCTCGCCCTGCCCAGGCTGCCTGGCGCTCGCGGGAGCCTCGCTGGAGGCGCCTCCGGCCGCCAGGTGTGGAGGCAAGGTCTCGGCACGACAGCCCGTCGGCACCTGGTGGCCACCGGCCGGGGTGTCCTCGGTCCTCCCAGGACACTCTCACTCACACCGACGACCCTGCCTGCCCGCCAGCCACGGTTCTGCGCGGGTCAGGGCGCGCGCTCTCCCGGACGGGTGCGATGACACCGCTGGGCCCCAGCACGCCCTCCCCGCTCCCCACCAGCGTGCCCGCACCCTCGCGCTGGGGCTCGGCCGGACGCGTGGGCCAGGGCTGGCGGCTCTGCTCCAGCCCCCAGGGCCAGCGCAGAGCCGGGGCTGACGGAGGACGCTTCCCTCCTCCTTGCGTGCGTTTCGGGGGGGCTGTGCTGGCCTCGCGGGCACCCTAAAGACAGATCCATCCTTTTGCTTGTTTTCTCCAAGACGCCAGAGACTTCCCGTCCTCGCGTTTCTCTGAGTCTCAGGACCTTTGCGAAACCAGGTGGCCTCACCAGAAGCCTCACCGGCCCTGACCAGACACACGGGGGGCAGGTGGCCGCCTCCCCGGGGAGACGGCCACCCTCTCAGCCCACCTTTCCTCAGCGGGTCCGCTCTGTTCTCAGGGTCCGGGCTTGGCTACCGGTGACAGTTTACTTCTCAAGTCGCATCTGTGCCCACGGGCGTCACCGGACCCGCCACCAACATGCAGAACAGTCTCGGAGCACATTCGTTGGGTGACACACGTTTGGGATCCTTGGGATTTGAAGCGGCCGCAGCTTCGGCTCTCGGGACCCAGCCGTGGTCCGTGAGCCTGGTGCTCGCCCTGGAGACGGTGCTGGAGGGACGCGGCTGTGGCCCCGTGTCCCAGCGAGCCACGCGCAGCTCACCCTCCGTGCCACCTGGTTTCCTAAGACCCTTGCCAACGGGCAGGTGCTGACACCGACAGGACTTGTCCGTCGCTCCCCGGATTCCCTCTGTGACCGTGAGCCCAACCTGAGCCGCCCTCACCCGCGATACCCGGTTTAAAGCTGGAGGGAACAGCTGAGAGACGGGGTTCCGGAACAAGAACGCCCGAGCGGGAGTCCGGCTCTGCCATTTTTCAGACGTAGGATCTGGAACAAACTTAAACTCACTTCACCCTGTAAGCCTTCGTTTCCTTGTCGGATCGAGAGAGCTTACCTGTGTGCAGTAGATGCAAAAACGTGACAATCGGCCGCCCCTCCCGGGACATCCGCCTTCGCCACGTGTCTCTGCAGCCCCCTCTGCAGGAGGCGGCGGCTCCCTCCTGCATCTGGGCTGCCCTGTGACTGTCCAGACAATAGAAAGTGGTGGGAGGGGCACCTTCGTCTCCCCCCAGAAGCCCCGTCGCTCGCCGCCCTGTGAACACACCGAGGCCGGCCTGCTGCACCACCGGCACCCAGTGGCCCCGCCGCCTCACGGCCCCGACCAACAGCTGGTCAACCGGAGACATCCGCGTGGACCCCTCCTGGACCAGCGGACCTCAGACACATGAGCAAGCCGCCCCAGGACCAGCCGAGCCGGGCCCCAACCCAGAGGCTCGTGACCAGTGATGAATGGTCCTTGGTTTCAGCCAATACATTCGGAGGCTGTTTGCAAACACATGTAAAGCTTTCAACGGACAGGTTTTTCAGTGTTCAATAATACCAGCAGTTATTTTTTCCATCATAGCAATTTAAAAACATAGATTCTCGTCTAACATACAAATCTGAAATCTATAAAAGCACAATGGCCTGTCTTCACATGCCTTATAGTTACAGAGAAGAGATCACATTATTTGATTTAAGTAGCCAACTTCAACAAATGCTTTCCATTCAGCTGTGGCAGACATCCTGAGCCACCCCGTTTCATATGGAAGGTGCAGGACATGGAAACGGAGGAGACAGCTGGTGAGCACAGCAGATTCTCTCATCACGGAGGAACATGGGATTGGACTGCACGGTACCAGCAGAACTTAGAGATCTGGGATGGGGTGCGGGACCACTTTCTTTTTGTTTTTGTTTTTTTTTTTGCAGTACGCGGGCCTCTCACCGCCGTGGCCTCTCCCGTTGCGGAGCGCAGGCTCCGGACGCGCAGGCCCAGCGGCCACGGCTCACGGGCCCAGCCGCTCCGCGGCACGCGGGATCCTCCCGGACCGGGGCACGAACCCGCGTCCCCTGCGTCGGCAGGCGGACCCTCAACCACTGCGCCACCAGGGAAGCCCCGGGACCACTTTCTTGACACCTCGTTCCTTTGGGCTTAAATGCTCACACACACGGTCTCCATGAGATCAGAGACAGGAAAGGGGTAAAGAAGCCACTGTCAGGAGGGGTTGGGGGGAGGGTTCAGAAAGACAAGAAAACCTCACCCAGAGGCAGGTGCACCAGCCCTGAGTGCGCCCTGATCAGGCCCTTGTTTTCAGACCCCTTCCCATGTACGGGTCCCGCGCACCGCCGCCCCCGGGACGAGGTCACGTCCCTGCAGCCTAGAGTCGGAGGAGGCCCCACGTGCCCCAGCGGGGACCGTGTTTCCTGGTCTCCATCACCTCCCCTCCGATCTGCGTGAGCTGGGAGGCAGCATCGAGTGTGGTAGGTCCTGTTTCTCTGAGAATACATATCTCTAGGACCGTTTTGCAGTCTGATGTTGACGTACGACTGTACAAACAAGTTAATGTTCCCGTCTTGGTTAATGACAAAAGACAATTCAGAGATGTCCCACCAGAGCCCCGCACAGCAGGAACCCTGAGAAGCAGTAAGAAAGGAATCCAGCGCAGACAGTGTACACGGTGCACGTAAACACACGCTGCGGAAGTGGCAGAAGATGCAGACTGCCCACCGAGGATCATCCTCTTTTCGTTTTTATCAGCACAATCCCGTATCACCGGGGGCAGCAACCTGCCAAGTTACAAACACTCCCTGCCCTCAGCCTCCTTCACAGCAGGTGCAGCCGTGAGACACGTTCACAACCCTCTGTGCGGTTCATCAGACCGCATGGCCCCCTTGTCCACGGTGGACCCCAATTCCAACTGACCCACAAAGAGGGCCACTTATGTCCACACACACAACTCAACTTAAACCATTAGGCACACTATACAAGAAGATGCTGAAACGGGACTTAACACAGTGTCTGATGCGCCCCCGTAAGCAGTGACACACGTCCAGCCGAGAAGGGACGCCGGTTATACATACACTGGATCGTTCATGGTTTAATGCTCTTCTGAGACCAAGCCACAATGTCCCATAACGCAAGGTCACTTCCAAAGCTCAGCTCTTATCTGCAAAGTAAACCTAGAATCTTGAACTTGAAGAAACATCTTTACTCATCTGAAGGCCAACCCAATGTCAAGAGCCAAATATAAACAGACTCTAAGCCTCCTATTGATTTAGGGACATAGAGGAAAGGTACCAGCACAGCCAATTCACTTCATAAACACCCATGAGCACCTACTCTGGGCCAGACCCTAGCCAGGCCCTGGACCACCAGGGGAGCCTGTGGTTCCAGAAAGCCTTATTCCACGTCACGAGTGAGCAGAGCCAGCTTGGACTGGGGCCTTCGGGACACTTGTGTGCCAAGTATAAGTTTTTGGATTGGTGAAGCATCAGAGTGAAGGAGGTGGTAGTTTGAAGCAGAGTGTTTGTTGTGGGTCGGATGGACTGGTGACTTTAAAAATAATCTATGTTTCTACTGTTACTTCAACCAGCTCTTAGTCTTCCTTTTACGAATTCTGAACTCCTAAATCTGTCTAGCGTTTGGATCCAAAAACAGTTTCCATTTCCATCCGCCGTTAGAAACAACTCACAAATGGAAAAGTCGGGTTCAAGAGCTCGTTACGAGAGCCTTCAGGAGGTGCCCTTGTCTTCACACCACTTCCCCGTCTCACGAGAGATCTGGCCACACTTCATCATCCGAGGGCACTTACTAATCGCTTTCCTCTGTATACTTTATAACCGCATCTGTCACTATAGTGATTCCCTGAACACTGGGCCGGTCCGCCAGCCAGGACCACGCTCTCCTTTGAGCAGGCTCAAGTTCACTGCTCATTACGAGGTGCCGCAGGAAATCCGCTAATGTGTCTCTTCCAGCAACAGGCACTTAAGCCCATCTCTGTTTGATGATGTGAACGAGGAAATCTCTGTGCTCAAAACTCAGACCCTGCCCTTCCTGGAGCCTTGACGGCCTGGGCTCCCTGCCCCAGAAAGTCACCACCCTTTGCTGCAGATTCTGTATTCACTTTTGCCCACCTTGGCCATGCTGATGAAATTCAACGCAAGGGTCCCAGAATAACCCAACATAAATTAAGCCTGTGGAAATTCAGTGCCTACAGCCAGAGAACGTCAGCACCCTCAGCACCACAGGCAAACAGAAAGGAATCCAAAGTCCTCTCTGGAGGTGCATCTTGTTAGACTGTGGTGACGAATTTGCATACAACGTCCCAGACTTTCTGCTTTCCACTTGATGTTTATACCATTTGGCAAAGACATTTCAAAGTTAATGACAGGACGTCTGCTTCTGGGAAGACGGAGTAGGTGTACTTTCCTCTCCTGCTCCCACTAAGTAAGATGGAAACACTGGGCATTAAATATAAGACACTGAGAAGTGAGAGGAGAGGCCAGACCGGCCGGCGACCTCGGGACCTGAGGAATGACCACGCCGAGCCCCTGGCTTTGCTCTCTGCCTCGTATGTCACAGAGTTGGAGCTAAAGAAGCTGGTGACCTGGAAAGGCCAACGGACGCAGACCAAGAAGCCTCCGCAGAAGCTGCTCTTTCTGGGCAAAGGGCCAGGCAAAGGGCAGCCCAGCAAGAAAGAGAACTTTTAGAAAATAACCACTGTGTTCCAGCCAAGCACCACAGGAAAATCTATGGTCCTTTCACAATACCATGCCAGCAAAGGCCTAGTCAGGACCTACACTCCCCCTCCTAGGCTGTCAGGAGCCTACGCTCCCCACTCCTGGCTGCCAGGAGATACCCCAGGACCTCAGCCCCCAGGTTGGTGTCAGTGGAGACCACATGGGGAGCCCGGACCTCCACCCTGACCTGCAGTCCCAGGGACCTTCCCTCTGCCAGGTGAGTTGGTGCCAGAAGAGGCCCAGGGGACAGTAGGACTTTCACCACAGCCCAGCAGTAATGGAGTCACCCCTGCTGTGGTGTCAAGGCAGGGCATGGGGAGGGAAGTCCTACCCCTCACAGCTGGCGACACACCCATGGAGGCCCAGGGGAGTTGGGCCTCTCCCAGAGCAATAAGGGGATGTCCCTCAGTGTCAAGGGCGAGTGAGTGGGGATGCAGGACATCACCCCACCTGGCAATAATGAGGAAGCCCCCTCCCGCCCCCACTGGACCAGTGTCAGAGGAAACACACAACAACCAAAGGGCTCGAACGTAATAACCAGTGTTCAGGCTCCAATCTAAATTCTCTCATCACACCAAGAACCAGAAGGATCTCAAACTGAATGAAGAAAGTCAATCTATAGATGCCAACACTGAGATGACACACGTTAGAATTCTCTGGCAAAGACTTTAAAGCAGCCAACATAAAAATACTTCAATGAGCAAATATAAACATGCTCGAAACAATTAAAAATAGTCTCAGCAAAGAGATAGAAAGTCACAGCAAGAAACAGAAGAAAGAAGAACCAAATGGAAATTTTAGGCCTGAAAAATGCAACTGAAATTCAAAAACTCAATGAACGTGCTCAACAGCAAAATGGAAGGGACGGAGGAAAGAATCAGTGAACTAGAGGACAGATCAATAGAATTTACCCAATCTGAATAACAGAGCAAATAGACTGGAAAAAAGGTAAGAGCCTCAGACTACAGCAAAAAACCTAACATTTGTGTCACTGGAGCCTCAGAAGCAGAGGAGAAAGTGGGTGGGCCTGAAAAATACCCAAAGAAAATGGCTGAAAATGTCTTAAATTTTGCAGAAGACACAGCCTACAGATACAAGAAGCTAAGCAAATCCCAAACAAGATAAACCCAAGATATCTCATCATTAAACTTTTGAAAACTAAGGCAAAGAAAAACCTTGAAAGAATCCAGAAAAAAAACACACCTCATCAATAGTGGGAAGGAATCCAAATGATCATAGATTTCTCAACAGAAACCAGAGGAGCCAGAGGAAATGGCACAAAATGATTCGAGAACTGAAAGAAAAAAACTGTCAAACGGAATTCTATATCCAGTGAAACGTTCTTGAGGAATGGAAGGGAAACCAAAAACCCTCAGATGAAGGAAAACTAAGACAAGTTGTCATCAGCAGACCTGCCCTGAAAGAACGGCTAAATGAATTTCTCTGAACAGAAAGGAAATGATAAAAGAAGGAATCTTGGGACATCAGGAAGGCAGAAAGAACACATTAAGCACAAATATGGGAAAACACAACAACCTTTTCTTCTGAGTATATTAATATTATATTATATTATAGTATATCATGCAATTGAAGCAAAAATTATAAGTCTGATGTAGTTCTAAATGTATGCAGAAGAAATGTTTAAGATAATTGTGTTATAAAAATGGGAAGATGAAAGGATTGGAAGCAGATTTCCACAAGTCATTCCACTGGCAAAATGACAGCACCAGTAAATTGTGATAAGTTATAAAATGTAACACATAGCGCAAAACAGTTAAAATGCTATATAAAGAGATACACTCAAAAACACTATAGATAATCAAAATAGAATTCTAAAAAATGTTCAGGTAGCCCACAGGAAGGAAGCAAAAACAAAACAGAGAAATAAAAAACAGAGAGAACAAACAGAAACCAACCAAAAATAATGACAGTCTTAAACTCTAACATATTAATAAGTACTTTATTATCTGTCTAAACATAAATGGGCTAAACATAACTATATCCTGTCTACAAGAAACTCATTTCAAACTTAATGTTACAGTCAGATTGAAAGTAAAAGGATGTACAAAGGTATATCATGCGAACATTAATCAAAAGAATGTAGGAGTGGCTATATTAATTTCCAATAAAGTAGCCTTCAGAGCAAAGAAAATTACCAGAGACAAAGAGGGACATTATATAATGATAAAAGGGTCACTCCACCAAGAAGACATGAAAATTGTTAATTGTGTGTGCACCAAACAATACAAGTACAAAATATGTGAAGCAAAAACTGATAGAACTTGAATAAAGACCTGATCAAAGAAAAAAAAACAAAACTGACAGAACTGAGAAAAGAAATAAACCAATCCATAATTATAGTGGGAGACTTCAACACCTGTCTCTCAACAAGTGTTAAAAGAATTAGAAAATCATCAAGGATAAAGAATAAATCAAGATCATCATTAATACACAGGTTCTAATCAACATTTGTAGAACACTTCACCCAACAACAACAGAACACACATTTTTTTAAGGACCCAGAGAAAATACACCAAGAGAGACCACATTCTGTGCCATTAAAAAAAATTCAACAAATTTTAAAGAACTGAAATCATATATTCTTGATCCCAATGTTAACAAACCAGAAATCATTAACAAGAAAATATCCAAACGCTTGGAAATGAAAAATCCTGTAAAACGCCTTTTAAAACTCACGGGTCAAAGAGGAAATCTCAAGGGAAATCAAATAATACACTGAACCCAGTGAAACTGAGATTACAATATATCAAAATTTGTGGGACACAGATAAAGCAGGGCCGGAAGGGAAATATACGCCACTGGATGCATACATTAGAAAAAAGGGAAGTTTCAAATGAATAGTTTAATCTCTCACCTCAAGAACCTAGAAAAAGAAGAAAAAAATAAACTGAAAGTAAGCAGAAGGAAGGAAATAATCATGATAAGAGCAGAAATCAATGAAATTGTTTTTTAATAATAGATAACATCAATGAAACAAAGAGTTGCTACTTTGAAAACCTCAACAAAACTAGCAAACCTCTAGCAAAACTTATAAAGAAGAAAGGGAGAAAGCACAAAACAGCAATATGAGGAAGGAGGTGGAGATATCACTTTCCCTGCAGACATCTAGAGGATAATCAGGGAATACAGCTCTACAGGCATACATTTGACAAATTAGATGAAATGGAGCATTTTCTTGAAAAACACAAGCTACCACAACTCACTCAATATTAAATAACTACTCCAAATAGCCCTTTAACTATTAAGAAATTTTAATTTATAATTAGCAACTCCCAAAAAAGAAATCTCCAGGTTTAGATGGTGTCACTGGAGAATTCTACCAAATACTTAAAGAATTACTACCAATTCTACATAATCATTCCAGAAAATAGAAGAGAAGGGAATACTTCTGAATTCAAAAGTAGACAAACATTATACAAAAAATGAAAACTACAGACTAACATCTCTCATGAATATAAGTGTAAAAATCCTTTAAAAATACCAGCAAATAGAATTCTGCAATATGTAAAAAGAATTATACATAATGACCAAGTGGGTTTTATCTCAAGGATGAAAAGCTGGTTCAGTATTTTTAAATCAATCATCGTAATCTACCATATTCATAGACTAAACAAGAAAAATCACATGATTGTATCAATCAATGCAGAAAAATCAGTTGATAAAATTCAATACCCATTCATGATTTTTTTTTAAATCTCAGAAAAATAGGACTAGACAGAAACTTTCTCTACTTGATAAAGAAGATCTACAAAACCCTGCAGCTAATATTACACTTAATAGTAAATGACTGAACATTCTCTTCCTAAGATTGTAAACCGGACAAAGATGTCCACTCTAATGCTCTTAGTCAACACAGTGCTTGAAGTTATAGCCAGTGCAATAAGGCAAGAAAAGAAAATTAAAAGGCACACAGATCAGAAAAGAAAAAATAAAAATGTTCCTACTTGCAGACGACATGGTGGTCAACATAGAAAACCCCAAAGAATCTGAAGAAAAGAAACAAATTCCTAGAATTAATAAGTGAGTTCAGCAAGGTCACTGGATATAGAATAAACATAGAGAAATCAATTATGTTTCTACATAATAGCAATAAACACAAGGACCCTTAAATTATAAATACAATACCATTTACAATTGGTCAGAAAAAAAAAAAGAAATACTCAGGTGTTAATGTAGCAAAAAATGTACAGGACTTGTATGAGAGAAATTACAAATGCTGATGAAGAAATCAAATAAAATTTAAACAAACAGAGAAATAATGGCGTTGATGGATGAGAAGAATCAAATGTTATAAGATACCAATTCTCCCCAAAACTGATATACAGGTTTAATGATTCCTATTATAATCTCACCAAGATTTTTTGTAGATATAAACAAAGTCATTCAGAAATGTATATGAACAGACAAAAGAACTAGAATAGCTACAGTTTTGGAAAAGAAAAATCAGGTGGGAGGAATCAGTACCCAATTTCAAGATTTATAACTACAGTCAGCAAGTCTGTGTGGTGTCGGTGAAGGGACAGATACACAGGTGAATGGGACAGACTGAAGAACCAAGAAGTAGACCCACACAAATGTGTCCAACTGATTTCTGACCAAGTTGCAAAAGCAACTGAATGGCATAAACACAGCTTATCCACAGATGGTGTTGGGGCAACTGGGCGTCCACTGGCTAAGAAATGAGCTTAGACTCAAGTCTCATACCTTATACAAAAACAAACTCAGAATATGTTGTGGACTTAAAGTGTAAAACTATAAAACTTTTAGGAAAAACGTACGAGAATGTATTCATGATCTAGTATTCGGCAAAGAGTTCTTAAACTTGGTATCAAAAGCAAGGTCAATTTAAACAGTGTTAAATTCGACTGTATCAAAATTTAAAACTTTTTCTCTGTGAAAGACACTGATGAGAGAATGAAAAATCAAGTTATAGACGGGGAGAAAATATTTGCAAACTACATATCTGACAAAGGGTATATAAAGAACAGAGAAAGACTATTAAAGTCCCAAAATTTAGCAGTAAAAAAAAAGAAAGAAAAATTTTAAATCCATTAGAACATGCACAAAAGACACAGAGACATTTCACTGAAGAAGATACAGAGGCGGCAAATAAGCACATGAAAAGAATGTTCTACATCATTAGTAAGCAGGGAAATGCAAGTTAAAGCTATAATGAGAGGGACTTCCCTGGTGGTCCAGTGGGTAAGACTCCATGCTCCCAATGCAGGGGGCCCGGGTTCAATCCCTGGTCGGGGAACACAGGCATGCCGCAATTAAGAGTCCGCATGTTGCAACTAAAGATCCCACATGCCGCAATGAAGATCCCACGTACTGCAACTAAGACCCCGCACAGCCAAATAAATAAATATTTAAACAACAACAACAACAACTATAATGAGACAGCTTTACACACCTATCAGAATGGCTAAAAAAAATTTTTTTTAATAGCGATAACGCTAAATGCTGGGAAGAGTACCAAGAAACTGGACAACTGACACGTTGCTGGTGAGACATAAAACGATAGTCACTCTGGAAAGGAGTTTGACAATAAAAACTGTTAGCCAAGATCTGAGAAATGGAGACCTGATTGAAATAAAGAGGTGTTCCTCTGAGGTTTATTAGGACTGCAGCCTGGAAGACACAGGTTCAAGATTGGGAGATTGGAATTGACCTACATGCACTACTATACATAAAATAGATAACTAATAAGGACCTACTGTACAGCACAGGGAACTCTACTCAGTACTGACCTATATGGGAATAGAATCTAAAAAAGAGTGGATATATGTGTATGCGTAACTGATCCACTTTGCTGTACACCTGAAACTAACACAACATTGTAAATCAACTCTACTCCAATACAAATTAATTTTTAAAAAAGAAGCACTTGAATTGTGTCCCCGACTACAGAATGGGGGTGGCTTATAAAGGAAAAACTGCAAGGTTACAGTTGGTTCCATGAGTTGTTTATGAAGGGCTATAACTGGAGCTGGTAAGAAGTAAGGCTGCTTGTCAAGCAAGGGTCGGTTGGGGTCTGAAATGGTTGCATAGTCACAAGTCACCTTGAGACCATAAGGCTGCAGCTGGCAGGTGCTGTTCTGAATATGGCTGGTGGTGTCCTGGGATCTGGTGCAGTTCAGAGAAAGTTCAAGTTCTCAGCGGTGCAAGGACATGTCTGAGACCAGATCCTTAATGGCCTCCGGACTCCATGTTTGTACGTCTGGTCTGATGGCTCCATTGTAATTTCAGTTTGTCATTGAAGCCCTCTAGACTTATCTGATGAAGACTCGGCAGGCTAGAGCACCTTGGCTAAGGAAAGGTATGTCTTGAGGGGAGGTTCTTATATAAAAAGGGGTCAAAACAATATTCAACTCAGCAACATTTCATTAGAAAACCCACAGAAGGAAATACATAGGATCATTGTTCCAACTCAGAAATAACTGGTAATAGTTACGTAATATTTAGTTGCACTTGAACACAATAAAAAAATCAACGTGAAATGATCCTAGACCTGTTGAAACCATGAATTGAGAAGGGTTCAGATGTGGGTATTGGACTCATATAACCCTATTTTAACAGGAGACACGAAGTAAAGCACAGAAATAGTAAGAAAAATATGTTAATCAAAAACAGAAACCCTAAATTACCTATCCACTCTTGAAATTGAGGTGTAGAAATAGCAACCAAAGGATACTCCATAGATAATCATATTACCTATTTTTAATAGAAATATACCGGGGTATATGAAGTTTTTACACACATTGTTTGCGTATGACAATTCGAAGAGGTTAGCAGACATTTTATGTATGGAGTCAAAATGACTCAAAAGAGTTAGGAGGCTGGGTGAGTGACACAGCCAGTGTCAGTTTCATATACAATGACTGTTACTCTAGATCATATTGGGTGGAGGTTTTGATTTGCATTTCAAATTCCCTCCTCCAAAGGACTTCAAATTGTTTACAAAATGTTTTACCAGCTAATGTTTTCTAAGACTCATACACTGTGAAGGAATCCCAGTGGGCTGGGTGGGTGGAAACTGTATTCTAGTTTTGCAAGCAGTGAGACTGAAGGACCTACTTGGGGATTCACAGTAACCATGCTAGGGTACAAAATTTTCTTGTGAAACGTATGCTTCGTATATTGTATTGTTTTGATAATTTACATTCACATTTTACTATGTTTCCATTATAAAAATAACGATAACTTAAAATGACAATTCACATTTAAAATAAAGTTTAAAAAACTGCTTTAAGGGTGAAACTTCTTAAAATATATCTAGTTCATCTCAGTTTATCTGTCCCCTGGTTTTGTGTACATTGTTGATATTCATTTGTAGCATCAGATGTTAGACTGCATTTAATTTTCATCATGTTAATTTCCATAACTGGTTACACAACTTGATGAAGACAATTTGGAGTAGATATTTCTTCAAAAGAACAAAACAAAAAAAAAGTCATCAAACTAACAAAAGCTTACTGGGACTGACAGTTCAAATTAATCAGCTGTTTCTGTTTTCTTTTCCTGGCAGAGAGAGAGGGAAGGGGAAGGACCCGAGAGGCTCTGCACCCACGTCAGCCAGCGCTGGACAGGGAATCTCTTCCTCCGGGTCTGAAAAATCAAGGGCGTATGTTTTTAATCAGTCACATCTTTGTGTTCTGCGCCTCATTTAAATGCGGTTCTTTTACTTGATGCGTTAAATTTCTGCGATTGTTCTTGTTTCTACATGTCCGGAGAAAATAATTTAAGCAATCAGTTGCATCAGGTGGATTAAATTCTGCGGAGAAAAGTGTCTTCACCGACGGGCGAGCGTAGTCCTCGCTGGAGGAGGTTTGTTTCCGTCCTCTAACAAAAACAGCACTTTCTGAAACTTATTTGTGGAGGTGACACGTACGTGCTTGTGCACATCCAAGAGGCATGTGTTGTGTCTACAAGAGTCCAAGGGAAAAGGGAAATTTCCTGTACCACCATGCCGAGCAATGCGTCTACTTTTACACGGACCGTAAAGCAAAACACACGCTTCCACATTCGCCCCAGGGAACAATATCCCAGGGAGCTTCGTGTGTCCCGGAGAAGCCAGACGACTCCATCCGACGCGGCTGGAGAGGCCCACCGGCGCCCGCCGCCAGCGCCCCGGGTCAAAGGCCCGAGAGAGGGCGGGCGACGCGCCCCTCTCGCTGCGCGTGCAGGTTTCCGCGCGTCGACCCCCGCGCCGGCCTCCCGGAGCCGGAGGGACCCCTGCGCGCCGCCCCGCGCGCCGCCTCCCCGCCGACAGCCCCGCCCCTGCCCCGCCCCCTGCCCCGCCCCGCGCGCCCGCCCCCCGCGGGCCTTCTCCGGCGGGAGCCGGCCTTCCGCGAGGCTGGGGGCCCCCGGGACGCGCGGGCGCGGCGGCGGCTCGCAGTCTAAGGAAAGCCTGGGCTTCCCGGGCTGAAGAGCGCGCCTGTCCGGTCTGCACTTCCAGGGGGCCCCGCTTCAGTCCCGTTTCGCCTCCGGGGAACCAGAGGCGCCGCGCCGGCCGCCCCACCAGCCCGGTCCCGGGAGGGCCCCCCGGCGCGGCGCCCGCCCCTTGGCTCGGATCCCCGCGGCCGGCGCGGAGGCCGGCGCTGCGCGCACGGCTCCCTCGGCTGTCGGAATCCGGGCAGGAGGGACCCGAGCGCCCGGCGGGAAGGGCGCCTGGCACCGCTCGGCCCGCCTCGCCCCGCACCCCGCCATTCCTTCCTGAACTCCCCCCGGGCCTCCGGGCGCAGAAGCCTGCGCTCACAGTTCCGGTGCCGGGAGCGGGGGCCGGGGCACGACCCTCGCCCCCAGCTGCGTTCTCCCTCTTGGCTGCGGGCCCGCGCGGACGTGATTTTGACCAGTTTCCTAGCAGGTTCAACGCAGAGTATCTCAGTGCCCCGCCTCACCCCACGCGCGTTGCCGAGGGTGGGTGGCGGAGCCCTCGGGGGCCGCCCGGGGACACCCACCCCGCCCCCCCCGGTGCGGGGACCAGCGGCTGTGCGAGCGGGTGCAGCGGGCGGACGTGGGGTCTGTGCGCCGCGGGAGCGACGGGCCGGCGAGGCCTGGGGGCAGCGAGGAGAAGCCGGGCCGAAGGGCGGAAACCCGGGCCGGGGGCCGGCGGGCGGCGCGTCGTGGCGGCGTTGAAAGGGCGGGGACGGCCGAGCCTTCCCGCTGACTTTTTCGTCCCCGGCTCGATCCCTGAGCATCGCCTCCCCCGCCGCCCTGCAGGGGCCGAGGCCGCAGGCGCTCGCCAGCCTCGCCGCCCGGCGCTCCGGCGACCCGCGTCCGGCCCGATCCCCCGGCGGCTCAGCCGGGACCCCCAGCCGATCCAGCAGCCTCTCGCAAAGGAGCGGGGCCTTTTTTTTTTTTTCTTTCTTTCTTTTTTCCTTCATTCTCTGTCTTTTGATGTAACAGTAACCTGTCGTTTCTGCTTGGAGGGTCTAAGAAGAATGCACGATCGCTTTGCTGTGTCTAACCTAGGAATTTCAAATGGGGCTTCTCAGCATTAACCTCTGGTCCCCCTAACTGGCGATCAGGACTGTGGAGTCTTCCAAAATAGCCCTTTCCATCTTACGTAATGAGAGACCCAGAGAAGCTCTGGCTTTTCCACGGCACATAATCTATATTTACTCTCCCCCCCGACACACACACACACGCCCGCTCTCCCTCTCCCGTGCGCGTGTGTGCGCGCGCGTGTGCGTGCGTTTCCTTTCGTTTCTAGCATTCGGAAACTCGTTCGCGGCCACTGAAAAGTCAGGAGCGGCTCAGATCTGATTTCCCACGGATTCCTACCTCCACCGTCAGATACTGTCCGGAAACGGTGCCACCAAATAAGCATGGGACTGTGATCCTGGAGAGCCAGCGCGCTCCTACCCAGAGAGGAAGCGCCGGAGGAAGGCGAGACTGGAAGGCGAGCAGCCGTTCGCGTTGGCTGGCGAGGAAAAGTGCGGCGCGGGGCCCGGCCCGGGGTTCGGGCCCCTGACTTCAGCACCGGAGGGGATGGACAGCGTCTCCGGACCCGGCTGCCGCCGCCGCGACCGGGCTGCGCCGCCGCGGGCCTCGCCAAGGGCAGCCCGGCTCCCCGCGCCTCGCAGCTAAGAGGCTGCGTCTCCCGGTGCCCCCGCGCCCCCCTCCCCGTCCGTGACCGACGGAAAGGAGCCTTCTTTTCCCTGCTGCGACCCCCGAGCAGGGCTCTGAGGAGCACTCCTGTTCCACGGATCAAACTCTCCGCTGCAACTTCGAGAATAATTCCCTCCGGGGGCCCGAGGGATAGGGGCCGAAGAGTGAGGCCGAAGTTCTCGGAGCCGCTGAGAAACCATGGGCTCTGCAGTCGGGGTCCGAGTGCTCCAAGGCCCACGCTTCTCCGAATAAACAGGATGCTCGTGAGAGGGCTGCACCTGTTCTGGGAATAGCTTTGTGAGACGCGGTTGCAGACCTACTCACAACCTGAAAAGAAACAAATTCCTAGAATTAATAAGTGAGTTCAGCAAGGTCACTGGATATAGAATAAACATAGAGAAATCAATTATGTTTCTACATAATAGCAATAAACACAAGGACCCTTAAATTATAAATACAATACCATTTACAATTGGTCAGAAAAAAAAAAAGAAATACTCAGGTGTTAATGTAGCAAAAAATGTACAGGACTTGTATGAGAGAAATTACAAATGCTGATGAAGAAATCAAATAAAATTTAAACAAACAGAGAAATAATGGCGTTGATGGATGGGAAGAATCAAATGTTATAAGATACCAATTCTCCCCAAAACTGATATACAGGTTTAATGATTCCTATTATAATCTCACCAAGATTTTTTGTAGATATAAACAAAGTCATTCAGAAATGTATATGAACAGACAAAAGAACTAGAATAGCTACAGTTTTGGAAAAGAAAAATCAGGTGGGAGGAATCAGTACCCAATTTCAAGATTTATAACTACAGTCAGCAAGTCTGTGTGGTGTCGGTGAAGGGACAGATACACAGGTGAATGGGACAGACTGAAGAACCAAGAAGTAGACCCACACAAATGTGTCCAACTGATTTCTGACCAAGTTGCAAAAGCAACTGAATGGCATAAACACAGCTTATCCACAGATGGTGTTGGGGCAACTGGGCGTCCACTGGCTAAGAAATGAGCTTAGACTCAAGTCTCATACCTTATACAAAAACAAACTCAGAATATGTTGTGGACTTAAAGTGTAAAACTATAAAACTTTTAGGAAAAACGTACGAGAATGTATTCATGATCTAGTATTCGGCAAAGAGTTCTTAAACTTGGTATCAAAAGCAAGGTCAATTTAAACAGCGTTAAATTCGACTGTATCAAAATTTAAAACTTTTTCTCTGTGAAAGACACTGATGAGAGAATGAAAAATCAAGTTATAGACGGGGAGAAAATATTTGCAAACTACATATCTGACAAAGGGTATATAAAGAACAGAGAAAGACTATTAAAGTCCCAAAATTTAGCAGTAAAAAAAAAGAAAGAAAAATTTTAAATCCATTAGAACATGCACAAAAGACACAGAGACATTTCACTGAAGAAGATACAGAGGCGGCAAATAAGCACATGAAAAGAATGTTCTACATCATTAGTAAGCAGGGAAATGCAAGTTAAAGCTATAATGAGAGGGACTTCCCTGGTGGTCCAGTGGGTAAGACTCCATGCTCCCAATGCAGGGGGCCCGGGTTCAATCCCTGGTCGGGGAACACAGGCATGCCGCAATTAAGAGTCCGCATGTTGCAACTAAAGATCCCACATGCCGCAATGAAGATCCCACGTACTGCAACTAAGACCCCGCACAGCCAAATAAATAAATATTTAAACAACAACAACAACAACTATAATGAGACAGCTTTACACACCTATCAGAATGGCTAAAAAAAATTTTTTTTAATAGCGATAACGCTAAATGCTGGGAAGAGTACCAAGAAACTGGACAACTGACACGTTGCTGGTGAGACATAAAACGATAGTCACTCTGGAAAGGAGTTTGACAATAAAAACTGTTAGCCAAGATCTGAGAAATGGAGACCTGATTGAAATAAAGAGGTGTTCCTCTGAGGTTTATTAGGACTGCAGCCTGGAAGACACAGGTTCAAGATTGGGAGATTGGAATTGACCTACATGCACTACTATACATAAAATAGATAACTAATAAGGACCTACTGTACAGCACAGGGAACTCTACTCAGTACTGACCTATATGGGAATAGAATCTAAAAAAGAGTGGATATATGTGTATGCGTAACTGATCCACTTTGCTGTACACCTGAAACTAACACAACATTGTAAATCAACTCTACTCCAATACAAATTAATTTTTAAAAAAGAAGCACTTGAATTGTGTCCCCGACTACAGAATGGGGGTGGCTTATAAAGGAAAAACTGCAAGGTTACAGTTGGTTCCATGAGTTGTTTATGAAGGGTTATAACTGGAGCTGGTAAGAAGTAAGGCTGCTTGTCAAGCAAGGGTCGGTTGGGGTCTGAAATGGTTGCATAGTCACAAGTCACCTTGAGACCATAAGGCTGCAGCTGGCAGGTGCTGCTCTGAATACGGCTGGTGGTGTCCTTGGACCTGGTGCAGTTCAGGGAAAGTTCAGCTTCTCAGTGGGGCAGAGACCTGTCTGAGACCAGATCCCCAATGGACACCCGACTCGATGTTTGTACGTCTGAACTGATTCCTCCATTGTAATTTCATTTGTCATCAAAACTAAACATGCAACCACCATATGACTTAGTTGCTCTCCTGGGCATTAATTCTAGAGAAATGTACAAGCGTACAGAAGCGTACACCTTTATCTATGATAGCCAACATGGAAGTAACCCAGGTGTCATTCATTGGGTGAACAGTCCAGGGAAATGTGGTCCTTTCACATCACGGAATAATCCTCAGCCATAAAAGGGAATGAGCTCCTCGGGCACACAGCAACCTGTATGAACCCCTAGAAATAATTCAGAGTGGAGACGTGTTACACACCATATGATTCCATTTATATAACATTCTTGATGACAAAATTATGCAAACAGAGAACAGATGGGTGGTTACCGCCTTTCAGGTGAGTGCACAGGGGAAGGTTGTAGATGAGGCTATAAATGGAGAGACAAGGGGTCTTTGTGGCAATGGAGACGTTCTGTGTTTTGCAACGATGTCAATATCTTGGGTGCGACATTGCTCTTTAGTTTTGCAGGATGTCACCACTGGGGGAAACTGGGTAAAGGGTGCATGTGAATCTACAATTATCTCAAAATCAAAAGTTTAATTAAGTAAATGACAATTCATTGGTGCCCAAAGTCTAATGGGAATACAGGGGAAAAAAAGAATTTTGCCATTTGTACTGCTTCCTTACTCTTTCCTCCAGCTGGAAATTGTTCATCCTTCATAAACATTCCATAAAGCTACTGAACCAACTGTGTGCTTGGGATAAATACCATAGTCTTTCTTCTCAGCAGCGGAGCAGAGATCACACAGAGTCCACTGAAAAAGGCAGTATGGACAGGAGCCAAACCCAGCCTGTGTGACCTTGGAAAAGTCACTTAGCCCCTCTGGTCTTTATTTCTCCGCCTACAAAATGGACCCTAATGTGCCACTGCACCAAACACCAAATTCTATAGCATTAACTTATAGAAAGGTTATAGGCTCACCTTTAACCTCCAAGGAGTCCTGTTCCACCACCATCTTTATGAGGCCTGAACCAAAGGAATTAATCCTGTCTCCTTTCCAGTCTCCTTTTGCCAAGGCTCCACGCATCCAGGTGCTGGTCTCTGCCCCCAGACCAAGCCCCGCGCCCTCTGCGCTGGAAGCACCTCACACAGATGCCGGGCTGATCCTGCCTTCCCGACGGCGCCGACCCACACTGACAAACGTGACTGAGCGACGTGGCGAGAAACAAGCTCAGAGACAGCAGCCACAGGGTATTTCCTGTGTGATGAGCTCTGTCTTAAGGGCTTGGCAGGGTTTAATTTTTAAAAGCAGCCCAATTTCAAATCTGGACACAACCGCCCAAGCGGCAGCGAGAAGCCCTGTCGGCACACAGGATGCAAACACAGCGACACCAGGATGCGAGGCCACCCCAGCCAGCCCCGACCTGCAGCGGCCCGCGGTCTCCAGCTCAGACACAGAATCCCAGGGAAGGGCCTCAGGGGTCCCCGCACTAGGTGCTCTGCCACCACCAGGGGTCACCAGCCCAGTGTCCCCACGGCATCCCCAGCTCACGCCAAGGGCTCCTTCTCTGAATCCAAGTATTCCACTGCCCTGCTTCCTGGGGCCCATGGCACAAAGGCTCACCCTCAACATTCAAGCAGATTACGTCGCCCTCGCTTTGGAAGGTTTAACCCTGCTGTTCCGTCTGCTGACTGAAATGACTCGATGGCAGAATTTTGCCAAGACTCTTTGAAAGATATTCCCTGGTGGCCAAAATGAAGCTCGAGGGATCTGTCAGACCCTTGTCTACCATCTCCAACCGCAGCCCCTCGGACTGTAACACCTGATTCTCAGAATCACATCCGTGAGAAGTTCCAAATTAGCCAGGCGGCCCACTGGGGCAAGACCACATCTCGTACCCGTGGACCCGCCCGGCCCGGAGGAAGGAAGGCAAAGGGCCTCCCCGGGGCAGGCAGGGCTCTGCGTCCCCACTGAGTCCAGGACGGAGGCTGCCCCAGGGCAGCAGCGCAGGACGTGCAAATAAACAACTGCATAGGTGAGGGCAGGGCACTTGACAGCTGGTTCGCTTACAGCTGCGCGGCGCTCATCCCGGGCATTTACGGTCTGGAAGCTGCAAAAGTTTGCATCAGGCTTGCTTTCTGTAGGAGCCAACTATGACATTTAAATGATCCATTCCATTAATATCGTAACATTTTGTCAATGTGGAATGCGTTTTAATCAAAAGCCCCCTTGAAATGGTCTCCTTTGTTGTATTTCCTTGTTGGGTCATTTCAGCAACATCTGCTGTGTTTAGACAATAAGAATAAGAGCCGCAGAATGCTGTTTGTCGGGGGAGACCCACCCCCAGCCCGGCAGTGTTTATGTAAATCAGTGTGGCTGACACAGCCTTCATAAACAGACGAGGGAAGTATAACAAACACACGGTCCGTGCAGGAAATGTTTGCTTGAGAGCTGGCTTTGCTCTCAGCAGACTGATGGGGAGCCGCTGACATGGCAGATCTGGGCTCCCTGCGCCCCAGGCTGTCGCCCGCGGCCGCACAGGACGGGCCGGGCCGGGCCCACCAAGGGGGCCGCTGAGGTTCTCCGAGTGGGACGTGGCCACGTGTGCTGGGCCATGGGGCGCCCTCTCCGGCCCCGGGACCCCACCAGCTGCCCCCCGTCATGCGGCACCCGCGCTGGAGAGGTTTCCAGGAGGCCCTTCTGACCCCAGGCCCCAGCGCTCGTCCGGGAAACGGGGTGCAGGGGAACCATCACACATACATGCAGACACACACAGACTGGGCTCTTCATACGAGCAGCCTGGGGGTCCACCAGGAGGAACCTGGTTCACTGGCTAATGCAGCCGTGAGAGAACACACCGCGCTGTGCACCGTTGAGATGTGTCACACACACACACTGCGCTTCCTGCGTGAGCTGTGCTCTCCCGTCCTGGACGATATACTAACCGCACTCTGCTCTACTGCCCTGGACTGTACGGGACTCGGCACCGTGCTAGGCTGCGCTGCGCTGTACTACCCACTGTAACGCTGCACAGCCGCAGAGCCCAGCAGAGTTGGTGCAGGACACCACGGTACAGAGCCACACAGCGCAGTGCAGTGCATACAGGGTGGCACAACACAGCACGACGCGGCGCACACTGCCCAGAGGGTCCAGGACGACACAGCACAGTGGAAGCTGGTGCAGCACGGCACACTGCACTGCCGTGATACGCGGCACAGGACACGCGGCCCTCGCATGCCGCGCGGCGCAGAGCCACGGGCCACTGTTCTACGCCCTCCTGTCCTCGCGCACGGGGCTGTGCTTGGCTGTCCCGCACAAGCCTCCTGCCCTGCGTTGCATGACGACACTGCGCTCTGCTCACCGCAGGTTCTCCCGCTCCCCGCTGTGCGTCCTACTCACAGCCCCTCCTGAAGGAAGGTGACAGCCTGGCTCACGTGGGACACAACTTGATGAGACCTCGGAAGTCGATCTACCGAGCAGGTTCTGCGGGAGAGACGCGCCCAGACGCCCCTGGACACGGGTGGGGCTGCGAGGTCGAGGTGTCTGGCGCTCGGCGGGGGCCCAGCGCACCCACAGGACCAGGAGGCAGATGCTCGGGCTGCTGGAGAGACCCCCAGCCCTCAGCCCCCTCCAGCACTGCCGAGACACGGGTTCAGACCTTCTGGTGCTCAATCTGTGTCACCTGGACCCCAGAAGATCCGCTGGCCCAATGACAGCACAGAAAGAATGCTTAACAAGTTACTGCTTTTCTGCAGATCACACTGACTTAGGAAAAAGCTTCCAGAACAGGGCACCTAAACAGGCACACAGACTTGTAGTTAGAAATGAACTCAGAAGATACTTCAGGCCCCTCATTTCACAAAAGAGGGAACAGACCCGAAGCGGTTTATTCAGCCCCGTCACAGGCCCCTGAACGTCCGAGTGAGGACGAGCCCGCTGCCCTGGGCACCTCTGTCCGCACCACAGGCCGCTGTCTGGGACCAGAACAGACGAGTCACCTGGTGTCACAGACCAGCTTGGAGCCCTGGGACCACCGCCCCGCAGGCCAGACCCAGAGGGGCAGGCGGAGGGCCGGGCCCGGAGGGTCCACCAGCACAGAACTCCCTCCCACTCGGGGGCCGAAATTCACGTCTCCTCAGCAAGAAGATCAAACCTGATCACTTCCCAGTCAAGATTAGCCACGGTTCCAGAGGACGGATTACTCACCAGATTACCATCTTGGAAATGTCCAAAAGCTCTATCTCTTCTCGGGTGACGAGTTCCAGATGTCCAGATGTGGGGGCGGCTGGCTACCATGGTGACCAGACCAACACAGAGAGGCCCCTCAGTACCACTCTGGGGAGACGGCAGAACCCGAAATATCTCTCCTGCCACCAGAGCCGGACTTCCCACGGGGGCCCTGACGGCTGAGCAGGTGGAACCGAGGCCCTAAGAATGTCTCAAATGCCCCTCTCTGCGTTGTCCACCCAAAGTGCCAGCTGGAGGTCTAAGACAACACCACGCAGCCCAGAAGCTTCCAGAAGACGGAAGGACTCCTGGAGGAGTCCACTCACGTCACTGTCCTGACAGAGGGCGCAGGCGGTTTAAGCGCAAGCCAGGGGCCGCCGCTCAGGTACCATCACTTTTATGGAAAGTGCGTGATCTTACACAAATCAAGTGTGATCCTCAGCCGCGTGGAGGCCCTGCTGCGGGTCCCCGACGGCCCGGCCCGGCTTGAGGCCCCGTCAGGCTCCCCGGCTTCAGAAGCCCCAGAAGTCTTCTCGTGAAGACAGACCCGGGAGGGAGAAAAGGCCTTTTTCTACTACAGCTGGACTTATTTCTTGGCCTCCAAATAAAAATTTCAGAAAATATTTTTAACCTTATTTAAACAGAAGATGAACACTAAAAACACCTTTGTGCCCTGCCAGTTCTCGCGAAGGAGCTGCCTGGATCACACTGAGTAGTTAGAAAACATTGATCTAAAATAGCTTATTTATCGTCACACTACACTCTGCGATACAGGTCTGATCACAGGCTGCCCAGCCCAAAGCGACCAGGCCACACTCAGCAGGAGCCAGTGCTCCTCAGCAGCGGGCCTGGAAAGGGCCTCCTTCCGCTGGTTCCTCTCCGACACGAGTCAACACGATAACCGCATCTCAAGGGGAGGGGTGCTCCTGGGGCCCCGGTGAGTGAGGCGGGAGCTGGGGACACGGCCGAGGCCGCGGCGTCCAGCCCTGCCACTCGGGCTCACGCGCCGGACTCTGAGCCTCGGCGTCGTGGCCAGAAAGTAGGGCCGAGGACAACGCGTCTTCACGGGGCTGGGAGGGCGGGCCGGGGCAAGGTGCATGCACAGGGGCCCCGCGAGACCCACCTGGCCCGCGTGCGGCACGCACACCCGCCCCCGGGGGCCCCCCCGCATCCCCGGGGCTGCCACATAAAAGCTGAAATCCACAAGCGGGGGCTCATCCTCGTTGACCGGCACCCGCCCCGCCCCTCGTGCTCCCCACTGCCTGGCCCCCCGCCGGCAGCGACCTCTCAGGACCTGTTTTCTGATCTGTGACCCGAAAGGCTGAGCCACAGGAGAGGTCGGCCCTTCAAGCGCTGGCAGCTGTGAGCACCCAGCCCCTCAGCTCGGGGGCCAAGGCCACTCCCGTCGTGTCCCCGCTGCCCTCGGCCCGAGCGCCGGCAGGAGCCCCACACACCGCCCCCTCCATCTTTCCTTTTCCTGAGCAAACGCTTCACCAGAGCAGAGGGCACCTGGCGAGGCTCAGGAAGAGGGTTCTGGGGGCTCATCTTCTCGAGCAGCGCACGCGGGCCGCTCCCCACCGTGTGCGACCCCGTGCCGGACCCCAAGGGGCCCGAGGGGCACCGGCCGGCGTGCACGGCTGGCACTGGCCAAACATCGCGTGCCCCTGGGCTCCAGGTTCTGTGGGATCAGAATCTCAGGCAGGTGGGGACCCTTCGTTAAGAAAAAGAATACACAGTTACAAATACGAAACGACACTGAAACTTTACCAGAATGAAGAAACCACAACCAATTAAGTGAGCTCTGCGGACTCAGATCCTTTCTTCTGAAAGCCCTTTACCAGAAATGCTTAGGAACGAAGGTTTGCAGGCAGCAACCCGGCTTCCTCTCCACCCAGGACCATCCCGAGGGCCCAGGCGAGGGGGTCCCTGGGCCACAGACCCTCCCTGCTGCCGGGGGCGGGGAGGAGGCTCCTCGGCCGGCCGGCCCACCGGCTGCCCCACGCCTGCTCTGGCCTCTATGAACCGAGCTCCTGCGCTGTGTCTGCAGTGGCTTTGCAACCCACAGGAAAAGCAGGGATGCGGCACGTGTCAATGTCAGGGGCCCAAGCTCCACGGATGGCACTGACGTCAGCCTGAAACAAACACTGAACGGAAGCGGACGCATGAACGCGGGTTCTCAGGGCCCAACGCGCCCCCATGCCCGTCGGCTGAGACCCCGTCCTGACAGCGCTGCGCAGGGCACCCCTGACCCCCGGCCGGATTCAGGCTCGGGAGGACTCCAAACCGTAAACTGCTGCGGAAATGTATACACACCTCCTTGTCCCAACAGCTCTTTTCTAAGGGATGTTCCTGTGTGATCCAGCTTTAAGTTTTCAACTCTGTCATATTTTCTAAACTCCAGTCTCTTCCATTTACTTTAGGACTGTGGCCCTCGCCCTCCCCGGAGGGAAAGCTAAACAGTGTGGTCAGGACTCGGTGTTCCCAGGCGTCCGTGAAAACCTCTGTCCTCACTGCTACTGCTAACGGCTGCGCTGCCCACCCCCCTCGTGGTCCAGCCCAGTCCACTGCCCGGTGGACGGGCGGGCAGGTGCGTCCACACCCAGGCGAGTCAGGACCCGGTGTGCGGGAAGCGGTCCAAGCAGCAGGCAGCTCGGCTCCCGAACACCAGAAACTCGTGGTGCAGAGCTGGTTCGTGGGCACCGATGGAGGTCCGTGCCATGTTGGTGTATGAAAAACGAGGAAACAAGACCTAATACGGTATAACCTTATGTACGTAAATATCTATCTGCCGGCATTTGTGTATTTTATATACACACAGGAAGATTCTAGTGTTCAGTCAACAAGTTGAGTGATTATTTCTAAACAATGGGATCTTGTCTAACTTTGATTTCCTTACCTGACCTTCTCTCTAGACAGATTCAAAAAATATGCACAACGTGCAAAATATAAGCTTTACAATGAACATTTTTTCAAAAGGAGCAACGCATGTGAAGACGGAGGGGCGGGGGACTCAGAGGGAAGCCAGGGGGACGAGCACCCAGGCCTCTGGGCCACACACGCAGAGGGCAGCCTCTTCCCGAGTTACAAAATGCCCTCCTTTTTGCCGCTTTCTCTCAAAACTGCTCCAAATTCCCAATCCTAAAGGATTAAATGGAGATGCAGGACAAGAGGGGTGAATTACAGCAGGAGGCACTTGGGATGGAAGTGGGGCCTGAATTTAGAATCCAAAGACCTGGGCTTAGATCTCGTCCGGCTGCCGAGTGACCAGCAACGACACAGTCGATGACACTTCCCAAACCTCTGTCTGCTCGTCCAAACGCATTTTCACCTGGAAACCTGTAAGGCCACGCGTTTAACGATATCATCTCCACCTCTAGGTTGTGCCAGAAGGAAAACTGAGTGACTTTACGGCTGCGTTTTTTAGAGCCTCAGAAATGGTCACCAGCCCCCGAAGCCGTGCCCACCTCTCCCCTTCTCTGGACCAGGGGCGATGTTCACCCAGTCTCTGCCAAAACGGCCCTGCCTGCTCATCCGAGAGCCCTGTCCCTCTGTCCCGTGGGGCCCCCAGCCTGGCCCACTGAGGTCGGCAAAGATTTTCAGTCGCTAGTGCTTACTAGAGGATCGTCACAGAAGAGTACTGTATGTAATGTATAACTGATATACTTACGTCACTGTGTAATTGACACTTGAAATGACAGGCGGCCACTTCCTGGGTCAGCGCCTGCATTTAAAGGATGTGTCAGGAATCCTGCTGGAATTCACCACCGTCCTTTTTGTCCTTCCATCCTAACAGAAGAGCGTTTTGCAGCCGGGACGGCTGGGACCTGTCAGGGTGATTAGATGGAATTCCACTCAGTGGCCCTTCTAATAAAGCCATCATTTTCCTAAGAAAAGGGGGCCCCAGCTGGCAAACACCTCCTGCCCTCCTCCCTTGCTCTTCCCTCTTGCCTGGAGCACAGAAGGGATGTCTGGATATGGAGCCGGCATCCTTGGAATCAGGACAAAAACCGCACGCTGGGCGGGGCTGGGGGCGGGCGAGCAGAGGACGCGGCGCCCACGCCAGCCCCAGACTGCCTCTCTCTGGACGTCTTGAGAAACGGAAAAACAGACGCTGTCCCATGGTGACTCACCGAACTTCTGGTACTTCTGTCAAGTGCAACTCCAGCTGATTAAGAAAACCTGCCTGTTCTGAGGCCTCACCAGCCAGACCCTAAACCTGGATCGGTTCCAGAAGTTCCACTACACGTGACAGGTGCTCAGCCACAGTCACAGCCACACCCATCGCTGGCCTCGGAGCCTGAAAGTGGGACGGGCCCAGCCAAGACCTCCCGGGCACGTGTCCTGCAGCTGCGGAAGGTCTTTATCCATGCCCAGGCCTCCGACGATCCCGCAGCCGGCGAAGCTCGCTCTGACGTCGTCCCTGAAAGACCCAGGCTGGGTCCACTGTGAGAAGCAGCGCCACCTGCGCGTCCTCAGCACGCTGGCCCCTCGCCGGAACGGCCGCGCGCTCGGGCGCATCGGAGCAGCGAGACGCGGAGGGGTCCTGGAGGCCGGCCACACCGAGGGCGGCTCAGGAGCCGCGGGCCCGGCCACACGTGCGTGCACGTGCACGTGGGGCTCTGCACGCACATGCGCACTGTGCATACACGCATGCGCGCATTTGTCAGCCGGGAGGACTGACGGCCCTCCCCCCGAGCGCCTATCCACCCCGGCAACGGTGGCTGAAAGGCAAACAGTAAATCCCAGAAAGTCGGGAATGAGGAGTTGCTCAGAAGGAGACAAGTTCAAATGTGTGGCCCGAGGCTCCAGGGTCCGGCCTTGGAATCGGTCATTCCCTGCGGCCATTCCTACGCGGGTGTAGCCCAGCATGGAGCCCACAACCGAGGTGGGGTGACCAGGAAGGAGGAGAGCAGAGGGCCCTTTCCGGCCTGCTCTGTGCGGCTGGAATATGGGCGGGGGGCGGCTATACAGCTGACGGCGACTGTCCGGTCCCCGCTGACGCTGGTCTCACCACCGCCCCGAAGCAGGTGGAGACAGACCCAGAGCCCCCGGGGCAGGAGGCCCGGGCACGGGGGTGCTTCTCACTGGGGTGGGGCGGGGAGCGCTGACGAGGCTTCCAGCTGCTGCCCTGCCTCAGTGGCACAGTCCATCCGTGGGTCTGTCCATGGGTCCATCCACGGGGACGTGAGGCAGGACCCGGAGGTGGCCCCCTGGGGAGGCTCGGCGGGCACGGCTCTGTGGTCACCATAAAACATCTCATAGGTAAAACCCTCCGTTTTATGCTGATAGCAATTTATCTTCACTCGCCTATAAAGGCTCCACCCTTTTACTCTTACCCTTTTATATTTTTTGATGTCACAACTTACATCTTTTTATGCTGTGAATTCATTAACAAATTACAGTAGCCGTAGTTATTTTTCCTGCTGTTTCTTTAATCTTTATACAATAGTTGAGTGGTTAACACACCATTCTAACATAGAATTACAGTTTTCTAATTCTGAAGGCCTATTTTTCACCTATACTGCAGTGTTGTGTACTTTCATGTGTTTTTATGTCACTGATCAGTGTCTTTTCATTTTAGCTTGAAAAACTCCTTTCAGCCTTCCTTGCAGGGCAGGTCTGGTGGTGGTGAGCTCCCTCAGCTTTTGTTCTTCTGGGAAAACCTTTATTTCTCCTCATAGCTGAAAAATAACATTGCCTAATACAGTATTCTTGGTTAGCAACTTTTATCTTTCAACCCTGAGTAAGTCATTCCATTCTGTCCTGGCCTGTGGGGTTTCTGCTGAGAAATCTGCTCCTGGCCTAATAGGGGCTCGTGGGTAGGTTACTTTCTTTTTCTCACTGGCTGCCTTCGAGATTCTTTCTTTATCGTTGACTTTCTGAGTTTCATTAGAATGTGTCTAAGGAGAAGGTCTTTTTGTATTGAGGTAGTAAGGTGTTCTACCAGCTTAATGGACTCACACTGAGCTAATTCCTTGCCAGGCTTGGGAAGCTCTCAGCTATCCCTTCCATCTCATTCACTGAATTCTTCAGCTCCAAACAATTTCTGTTTGGTTCTTTTTTATAATTCCAATGTCTATGGTAAAGATACCATCTGTTAATTTTATTCCTGAGTTCACTGAATTGCCTCTCTGAGTTTTCTTGTTGCTCATGGAATTTCTTAATAACAGCTATTTTGAATTCTTTATGAGGTAGATTGCAATATTCTAACCCTTGAGTTCAGTGGCTGAAGAATTAGCATTTTCTTTTCCTTTTATTTATTTATTTATTTATTTATTTATTTATTATTTATTTATTTATGGCTGTGTTGGGTCTTTGTTGATGCGCACGGGCTTTCTCTAGTTGCGGCGAGCGGGGGCTACTCTTCGTTGCTGTGTGCAGGCTTCTCATTGCAGTGGCTTCTCTTTGTTGTGGAGCACGGGATCTAGGTGCACAGGCTCAGTAGTTGTGGCTTGGTGTCTCCTGCATTGGCAGGCGGATTCTTAGCCACTGTGCCACCAGGGAAGTCCCATCATTTCCTTTTCCTAATACCATATTACCTTGATTTTTCATAGTGATTGACTATATGTGCCTCTAGTTTCGCATTTGAAGTAGCAGACACCTTCCTTAGTTAAGAATCCATATTTACTCTGTTTCTCTCAATTCGACAGGCTGGCAATTAGAACCCTTTCTTTTGTGTCCCAGAAGGTGGCGCTATAGCTCAGGTTTGCAGCTTCTCCTGGAGGAGCTCCGCGGATACACTGAGGATGGTGCACAGGAGCTGGCATAGAGTGGGGATAGGAGTGGACTTGGCACTGGGCTTTGGGGGTCCCCATGGGCCCAGTAGGGGACCCTCGAGTAGGGCACTGCCAGAGGTCCAGTGGGTGGACCTCCTGCCAGAATCCCGGAGCAGAGAGCAGGAGACACGCCCCTTCAGTGCCGTTTGATACTCTGTCTCTCTCGCCTCTCTTTCCTCTCTCCGTCCCTAGTCAGACGTCCCTCCTCAGAAATCCAGGTGCTGCAGGAGAGAAACGGGTCCCTCCAGCTGCAACTCCACAGCTGGGTCAGCCAGACGGTCACTCACGCTTTCCACCTTCTCGGCCAGAGAGGTCACCTCTGACACCTGCAGCGTCACCCTGGGGAGGGAAGCTGACAGGGTGAGTTCCTCCACCCCCTCTCCCTCAAAGCCCATCTCTACCCTGCCCTGAAGGGGGGCCCGACTTCCCATCGGCAGGCTGGACACCCAGGGATCCTCTGTCCGCCACAGATGCCTGCCCGGGTCTACACTCCGAGGCTGCCTTTCCCCATCGTGACGTGTGGCAGTGGGGCAGGCGCACCCACTCCCTTGGATCCACAGCCCCACTGAGGCCTGTCTGCTGACTTTCATTTGCACAGGTGGGTAGAAGCTTCCAGGTGTCCTGGGGTAATGTGCCGGTTAGGCTCAGTCATGGGTGTCCAGTTAATTGTCAATCAAAGTGGAGAGAATAAAGGAATGACTCATGCTGCCGTGATGCTGACCCCACTCCATCCTTTCACATTCAACCTATGTGTGGCCTTAGAGCCAAAGGGAGTCTCAGGAAGGGAGCGTGTAGTTGCATCATGTTTTTGTTTTTTTAAATTCATCCTGCCAATCTCTGTTTTCTGTTTGGAAAGTTTAGTCCATTTAAATTTTAAGTCATTGCTTATAAGGAAAGACTTACTTCTGCCATTTTGCCATTTGTTCCTATATACCTCACATCACTTTTTGTCCCCCATTTCCTCCATTACTGCCTTTTATGTTTAGTTGATTCTTTGTAGTGACATTCTGATTCTTTTCTCAATTCCTTTTGTGTATATTTTATGATGTTTTCTTTGTGGTTACCATGGGGATTACATTTAATACCCTAAAGTGATGACAATCAAATCTGAAATTTTGGTATCAACTTCAATCACATACAAAAACTCTACCCCACACAGTTCCAGATTATTGAGGTCACAAACTACATCTTTATACATCATGTGACAACTTACAGAGATTTTTATTCTTATGTATTTATCTTTTAAACCCTGTAGAAAATAAAAAGTGGAGTTATAAACCAAAATTACAGTAATACTGGTGTTCACATTTGCCATTTGTTTACCTGTACCAGAGATCTTTATATCTTCCGGTGACTACTATTTACTGTCAAACATCCTTGCATTTCAACCTGAGAGATCCCATCAGTATTGCTGGTAGGGCAGGTCTAGTTGTAATGAACCTCCTCAGCTTTTGTTTGTGTGAGAATGTGTTTGTTTCTTCCCCATTTGGAAGGACAGTTTTACCAAACAGAGAATTCTTGGTTGACAGTTCTCTTTCAGCACTTTATCATCCTTTATCAGCCTTCTGACCTCCAAAGTTTCTTCTGAGAAATAGGCTGATCATCTTATGGAGGATGCCTTGTACGTAATGAGTCGCTTTCTTCTGGCTGCTTTCAAGATACTCTTTGCCATGTCTTTTGACAGTTTGATTACAGTGTATCTCCACATGAGTCACTCTGAGTTTATCTAACTCAGAGTTATTGAGCTCTCTTATTTGTAGATTCACATCTTTCATTAAACTTGGGGAGTTTGGCCATTATTTCTTCAAGTAGTCTCTCTCTCTCACTCTCTCATTTGGGGACTCCCATAATGCAAACATTGGTCTGCTTATAGTATCACATAAATCCCTTAGATTCTGTTCACTTTTTAAAATTCTCTTTTCTGCCTGTTCCTCAGACTCCATAATTTCAGTTGTCCTATTTCAAGTTCACTGATTCTTCTGCCTGCTCAAATCTATTATGAACTCCTGCAGTAAATTTTTCATTTCATTTATTGTACTTTTTACCTCCGGTATTTCTGTTTGGTCTTTTTTATAATTTCTACTTGCTT
This sequence comes from Physeter macrocephalus, assembly GCF_002837175.3. Taxonomy (NCBI): domain Eukaryota; kingdom Metazoa; phylum Chordata; class Mammalia; order Artiodactyla; family Physeteridae; genus Physeter; species Physeter macrocephalus. The sequence goes on from NC_041228.1 coordinate 80,730,393, forward strand.
GTGGATATTCTCATTTTGTTCACACATCATTTTTCCTGATTTCTTTCAGTTCTTTTTCCATGATTTCCTCTAGGTCTCTGAGCACATTTAGGAGAGTTTTTTAAAGTCTTTGTCTAGTAAGTCCAATGCTTGAGCTTCCTCAGAGACAGTTTCTGTCAATGTTTTCCCTCTGAACATGCCATGTTTTCCTGTTTCCTTGTATGCCTTGTGATTTTTTTCTTAAATATTGGGCCCTTTAATATTACAGTGTAGTATCTCTGGAAATAAGATTGACCTCCTTCTCCAGGAATTTTTTGTTTGTTGATCCTTGTAGTAGACCATTAGTTTTGAGACTTTCCCAGACTATTTTTGCAAAGACTAGTCTTTGTCCCATGTGATCACTGGAGTCTGTCCTTTACACTGTGTTCAGCTAATGTGAGAGTCTTCCTTGAATGTCACAAGTCTTTATCAGTTGGCTCTGTCTGGGGAGCTCCTTCAACACTCAGTCAGGCTTGCTTTGAGCCTAGGAATCAGCCCAAGGTGAAAGCGTAATGTCTTCTCGTGTCTTTTCTGAACGTGCATCTTGCCAAGGTATGCATTTGGATTTCTAATGCTCCTGTATACACGGCTGCTTTTGAATGCCCTAATTTCCAGAGTCTCACTCCAGCTTCTCCCCCAGGCCCTAGATTGTCTACTGTATGTCTTGCCCTAGGGATCTGTGAACCTGTGTACCTGTTGGGGGCTCTGCCCACAGTTTTTCCTTCTAAGTTCTGAGTTAGGCAAAACAGATGAGCACCTTTCATTAGTCTTTTAGGTATCCCCCGGACAGTTTAGAATAGACAAACAGTAATTTCCCAGTAAAGTCTGCTCTGCTCCCTCCAGTTTAAGGGAGGGACCTGGGAACTACGCTGCTGCAGCTTCAAACCTGCCACCACCCCAGGGAAGGAGTCGGGTAAGAGTAAGTAAGAACACCACAAAACTTCCTGACCACTTTGAATATGGCTTTTTCTTGACTGGGTGTTTGCTTGGTGGCTGTAAACTGACTGTTTTCCAGAGCCCTGACAAAGCTGGTTGAGACAGTTTCTGTTTGTTTCTTTCAGTGTTTCCATGGGGAAGCAAGAGCTCAGAGCTTCTCAGACCACCATTTTGCTATTAGTAACGCCTCTCCCAGTCCTTGTTTTTATTTTACCACTTTCATTCACATTTCTTGAACTTCTTCTAGTGTAGTGACCTTTTGAAACAAAGTACAATATTTACCAATTTACTTATTTGGCCTATTGGATTTTCATCACACTACCTTTCAGATGATCTCATCCAACATGACCTATGTCTCCACCAGCTTCCTGTCATCCACAACCAAATAAGCAAACCCTTCACTGTTCTTCAAGTCTCTATTTAGAGCTTTAAAAGAATAGCATGGGGGCTTCCCTGGTGGCGCAGTGGTTAAGAATCCGCTTGCCAGTGCAGGGGACATGGGTTCGAGCCCTGGTCCAGGAAGATCCCACATGCTGAGAAGCAACTAAGCCCGTGCGCCACAACTACTGAGCCTGCACTCTAGAGCCCACAAGCCACAACTACTGAGCCCACTTGCCACAACTTCTGCAGCCCACGTGCCTACAGCCTGTGCTCCACAACACTATGCCCGTGCGCCACAACTACTGAGCCTGCACTCTAGAGCCCACAAGCCACAACTACTGAGCCCACTTGCCACAACTTCTGCAGCCCACGTGCCTACAGCCTGTGCTCCACAACAAGAGAAGCCACCACAATGAGAAGCCTGGGCACCGCAAGGAAGAGTAGCCCCTGCTTGCTGCACACAGCAGTGAAGACCCAACACAGCCAATAAATAAATAAATATATAAAAATAAAAATAAAATAAAAGAATAGCACAATCAACCAATCATCGTGTTCTCCCAGTCTTCTGTCCTGTCCTCTTAATGTTCTCAGCAGCGTCTGTCCCATAATCAGAACCCTGTATTATGGCTATTTGGGTTTTTAATGAATCATAAACTAAGGTTCCCAAGCCATGATATCTCCCCAGGGAAAACAGCCAACAGATGTCAACAGCCTTGCAGATGCCAGAAGCACTAAGAGTCAAAGGTGATAGTTATAGATGCTCATCCATTCCCCAAATTCCATCATAAGAAATAATTTTGGTTCCCATTTAAAATTTTTAAGTAGGATTTTACTTGCAGCAGTGAAAACCAGGAGGTAGTTTATCACAAAAAACAAAGACTTTGAAATCAGACCAGTATTCAAATATTGATGTTGGCACTTACTAATAGCAAATTACTTAATTTCTATAAAACTCATTTTCTCATCTGAAAAAAAAAAGTAGAAAAAACAACAACTATCTTGCAGGGATAACATGAAAATTAAATAAAATAGCACATATAAAGTCTTAATACTGAATTTAAAGATCCCTTCACTAGGAAAAAGAAGAAAGACAATGAAAATGTCCCCAAAGCTAAGAATTCTGACGAATTTTATTAAAGAGATATTGCATGGATGCCAAATTGGTGGTTTATATGCTCTCCCGTTTCCATCGCTATGACAGCATATAGACGTGATGCGACGTGTCAGGCAGTTCCAGGGTGGGTGTCTAGTGTATTTGGGGAAGACAGATGGAGGAGCCCGTGGGGCATATTTGCATGAGGAGTCAAGATGCCCAAGAAAGATTTCTTCTTAAGAGGGGAGAGAGCCAAGGTCCACAGAGGTGGCCCAAATCCAGCGAGTACATGTTGAAGGTGAGCTTCCTTTGAGTACAGACAGCACAGCGATGTACGCTGCTCCGAGCGCCTCCACTCCGCTCCCCAGCTCATGTCTGACTCCCAGGGAGAGAGGAATGAAACACCGACCAAGTAGAAAGGAAAGCTGTTTCGTCCGACTCCCTCGGGACATCAAGGGCACACGTCCACGCTGGTCTATAAAGGAATGAAACAGCAGTCAAGGAGGGAGACCCTCCCCCACTCTGGCACAGCCTCAGACCGAGAGCTCAGGAGCTGGGCCAGGCGAGAGGGGCCTGCACCCACCTCTGCCCATCGTGAACAGCAAACAACAAACGGAAGAAGGACGAGCGCCGAGGGCACATCGTTCACATGAGGTCCAGCCCAGCGCCGTCCCCAGGCATGCGGTGCCGCCAGACGCAGGCGCCACTTGCCCAGCTGCAGCCCACCGTCCTCAGCACGAAGGGCAGCTGTGTCCGGGTGCTGTGCCGGTCTGCGGGCTGGACCGCTGCCCTTGCACACAGGGGGGACGCTCGGGCGTGAGAACGCTTTACGCACGTGTGGAAAGTTAACCTACCTTTTCAATCCTGCCTCAGCATAAACGCAGCAGACGCTTACACAGCAGAGATTCCCAGCGGCACCCAGGTCGCCAAGAGCCCCTTCCCTTGCTTTTCTTGTGGTGTCTATTCACAGGTCCTGAGGGGTCCACATGTCAGCGCGGTACTCACAACCGCTGCTGAGAAACCACAGTGACAGAGAAACAGCTCGCAATCTTAAGCCATTTAAGTTACTCGTAAACTTATGTATGTTGGTCTAGACACAACACACGAGCATAATACCGATTCTCTACGTCGGCAACGAGATGACATTTAATGCTAGAAATACAAATTGTTTCATGTTCATGAAAATACAAATATGACAAAAATTACGTAAGACATCATCAGGCTTTTTAAAATTAAATTTTCCTTTTTTTTTTTTTTTTTTTGCGGTACACGGGCCTCTCACTGTCGTGGCCTCTCCCGCTGCGGAGCACAGGCTCCGGACGCGCAGGCTCAGCGGCCACGGCTCACGGGCCCAGCCGCTCCGCGGCACGTGGGATCTTCCCGGACCGGGGCACGAACCCGTGTCCCCTGCATCGGCAGGCGGACTCTCAACCACTGCGCCACCAGGGAAGCCCTTGCTAGCGGGGCACGAACCCGCGTCCCCTGCATCGGCAGGCGGACTCTCAACCACTGCGCCACCAGGGAAGCCCTAAATTTTCCGTTTTATTTCAATAATTTTGATTTAAGATGAATATTCATTTTTAAAATTTGCCCTTTAATTTTAATATTTTAAAAGAAAAATTTTTCAAAAACATGAAAATATTAATTTTTAATAATTTTACACTTGTTTTAATTTATATTTTTATAAAATATTTCCATTTTAATCATTTAGAGCATTACTGTCATTTGAACACAAATTATGTAAAAATCTTTATTAGATCTATATAATTCGTGATTTAGCTGAAATTAGGCAAGAGAAAATAAATTTTATGTGCTGTATATATATATATTTTAATCAGTGTTCTTTTTTAAAAAAATTATTTATTTATTTAATTTATTTTTGGCTGCGTTGGGTCTTCGTTGCTGCGCGCGGGCTTTCTCTAGTTGCGGCGAGCGGGGGCTACTCTTCGTTGCGGTGCGCGGGCTTCTCATTGCGGTGAGAAGCCCATGCAGAGCATGGGCTCTAGAGCACGCGGTCTTCAGTAGTTGCAGCACACGGGCTCAGTAGTTGTGGCTCACGGGCTTAGTTGCTCCACGGCATGTGGGATCTTCCCGGACCAGGGCTCGAACCCGTGTCCCTTGCACTGGCAGGCGGATTCTTAACCACTGTGCCACCAGGGAAGCCCTGTGCTTGTGCTATGTGTTAATTGTGTATGTTTTATTTGATTATTTGATTATTCATTCAAACATCTACAGAACACCCATACATAATAATAATTATTATTCCACATATTATTATGTGGAATAATAATTAAATTCATCCTTGATATTTTGCTTTCAGTCATATAAGAATTGTAGCTTTACGTATATTTTTATTTTGTCATTATGAAGACATTTATCAGGATGAAACAATAGAATATGTACATTTGGTACCTGTTGCTTTGATTTATAACTTTCATATTACACGTGGCATGTGGGCCACAGCCGTCTGGGGCAGGCTGGATGGAGGGGCCCGGAAACGCCCCAGGCCCAGGACCTCTGTGGGAGGAACTCCCTAAACCAGAGCAGGAAACTGGGAAACGACAGCTCAGCTGCTCAGAGCACAGCACCCCAGCCCACGAGACTCCCAGAAACAGCTGGGGAATTGGGGATGAAGTAGAACCCACACCGTAATTGTCTGGAAAATATATAGGAAGTTTCTCTGAGTTTCTCTCATTGTGGCCATTTCTACCCCAAGACCGTGTGGTCTGAAAAATATTAAATTACAGAAAGAAACAGAGAAGTCCCTCTCCTACCCATAACTTCCCAAACGATGCGCTTTGCGAACATTTAGACATATCTTAATTCTGCTGTAATAAGCAACTTAGTATTCAGACAACCAGGAAGTGAAACCCAGGGACAAGCCAGCCAAGCTGAGCTCCAGGGGCTCAGGAAGGGCAAGGGGTTCCAGCACACGCCACCCAGTGACCTGCGTAAACACATCCTCTCCACGCAGGGTGACCCCCTTGGAGTGGTCAGCGTCTACAGACACAGCACAAGCCGGGAATAAACTCCCAGGAATCGCTGCAGGCAGACCACCAGCGGTAGGGACAACACCACATTTGTTACCAGAGGGCCCAGTGAAACCCAGTAGCAGCAGAGCAAGACGCCCACGGGCAGTGGACGGGCCAACGCCTGGCGCCGCCAGCGAGCCAAGCGGCCCGGGAGTGGAGGTGCCCGCGCCCTGCCCTCGTGTCACAGCCATGGAGCGTGGTCCTCCACTCGCTGCTCAGAGCCGACCCTGGTCCCCGAGTTCCTGTCCCCAAGCACAGCTTCTTTGATTTGATTTGTTTGGGGAAAGCGTCTAGGGGACCTAGGCTGACCGCTCAGCACAAAATGTCCTCGAGAAGCCGACTTTTTTGTTAATAAGACCTAACTGAACTGAACGGGCACGAACAAAACTGGCCCTAGCACGCACCACGGCTTCTCAGCCTCCTGACCGCTCCAGAGATGCCTGCACAGCCGTGCCCATCCCAAGAGGCGGGTGCGGGCAGCGGGTTAAAGAAATGTGGTCTGAACACACGGCAGCGTATTGCTCAGCCTTAGAAAGGAAGGGAATCCCGACACACGCCGCAGCGTGGATGGACCTTGAGGACACCATGCTCAGTGACATAAGCCAGACGCAAAAGCACAGTTGCTATACGTTTCCATTTATGTGAAGTCTGCAAAGTGGCCAGTTCATAGGAACAGAAAGCAGAACGGTGGGTGCCGCGGCTGGGGGAGGGGAGTAATTGTTTAGTGGGGCAGAGTTTGTTTTGCAAGACGAAGAAGTTCTGGAGATCTGTTGCACAATATTGTGAATATACGTAACACTACTGAACCGAACATTTAAAAATTGTTAAGATGGCAAACTTAATGTTACGTGTTTTCTACCACAATAAAAAAAGCTGTAAAATACAAACATGTCTTGCCTGGCAAAGAATTTTGAGTTCTTTTTTTAATGTGATGAATGAATACATAATCGAAAACTGTTAAAAGGAATTATTACTTGTAGTTAAAAAACTGAATTTAAAAGTTAAACCAAGAAAAGGGGAAAAGAACTCTGGAACTGAATAACCCAAAGGAAGCCCCGGAAGTGGCGGGCCGTCCACTCGGGCCCAAGGGGTAACTGCCGTATCTGATGACTCATGGTGTCCTGAGCCAGACATGGCATCAAGCAGCTGCTGCCGGCGTCCCCTGCATATGGTGAGCAGGACCCGAGATCTTCCTGCCTCTGTCCACACCAGCCTGTGACCCCCTCGGCTGTGTCCTAGGTAGGCAGACGCCAGCTCTCACTTCTGTCCTGAGTCTAATGACCTGGGTTTCCATCACTGGAGCATGTTTAGATAGCTCAACGTTAAAAAAATAAGTTCACTTACCTTCTTCTGAAATTATTACTTTGGAAAAGACAAATTACGAAATTGCTTACGTAAAACACCTTCACTAAAAGAGCTCATATGTCTTCATATAATATTAGGAAGCCATTTTTAAAGGCATTTAGGCTCTTCTAGGTTTTTTTCAGTCCATTATGCGACGTGAAAACTTCCTTACTCAAAATGTTGAGATTGGCCAAAGATTTCGTACGCTGCGCTAATAAAAAAATCAAGTGGGGACTTCCCTGGTGGCACAGCGGATAAGACTCCGTGCTCCCAATGCAGGGGGCCCGGGTTTGATCCCTGGTCAGGAAACTAGATCCCACATGCATGCCACAACTAAGAGTTCGCATGCCACAACTAAGGAGACTGACAGCCACAACTAAGACCCAGTGCAACCAAATAAATAAATAAATAAATAAATAAATAAATTTCTTTAAAAAAAAAATCAAGTGGACAAAGCAAAAGCTCTGAAATGCCCCTAAACAAACTTGGAAATCTCTCGTATCGATTAAAAACATCTGCCCACAGGGTAGATCATGAAAACTGTGCTTTCATGTCACCAGAGTCTGACACCTGAAGAGCAGACAGTAAATAATAACCAAATAGATAAACAAGAGAAGGAAGCCTCCTCCTTCCTCGGGGACTTGAAGAGTGAGAGCTGACGATGTCAGGAGCCTCGCTAATTCGGTCCAGATGTGCTGCCTTGGTGCTGCCCTTCATAACTAAGGCTGTGCGTTAAGTGGGGAGGGGTCTAGACTCCACCCAAAGCGAGCAGCTGACCCAGGGCGCACCTGCCCTGTGTGAACAGGGACGCGCTTGGCCCGAGTGACTGGGGGGGGATTGTGGGCATGACCCTCCCCGAGATTTCCATTTTTAAATAAAATGCCCCAAAACAACTTTGCTGTGTGCTCAGCTCAAAGCAGCAGCTACAAGACCAGGCCCCCCTCAGTCAGATGACTTGTGGACCCACCTCAGTCCTGTTCAGAGGACGTTTAACACAACCTTTGGATAAATCCCCTTGGCTGGGTGAGAGTGCATCCCACCCCGGACAGCAGCCACACTGGCCAGGCGATGTTTTTTGTTTGTTTGTTTATTAATATATTTATTTTTGGCTGCGTTGGGTCTTCGTTGCTGCACGCGGGCTCTCTCTAGCTGCGGCGAGCGGGGGCTACTCTTCGTTGTGATGCACAGGCTTCTCACTGCGGTGGCTTCTCTTGTTGCGGAGCACAGGCTATAGGCGCGCGGGCTTCAGTAGTTGTGGCTCATGGGCTCTAGAGTGCAGGCTCAGTAGTTGCGCACGGGCTTAGTTGCTCCGCGGCATGTGGGATCTTCCCGGACCAGGGCTCGAACCCGTGTCCCCTGCATTGGCAGGCGGATTCTCAACCACTGCGCCACCAGGGAAGTCCCCAGGCGATGTTTTATCGTCATCCCAGGGCAGTGCAGCCCACAGTGTGTGGTTCAGAGATAGCACAACCCCAGCTTTTCTTAAGGGAGGCGAAGGATGCAAACGTCCAGGTGCCGACAGGGGCTGCGGGCCTCTGGCTTGTCGGGCGCTGGACCTGGAGACTTCAGTCACCCCAGTTCCCGCGACTCTGTGACGCAGGAGGACCCAGATGTGGCGGATCCTGCGGAAACACGGCCCCGCCCGGCCTTCCGCCCCGTCCAGAGCACACGCGGCTCATCACGCGCGCCCACGGGTCACCCGCCAGCACACCCGCTGAACGCGGGGCAGAATCGCACGGCTGCTGACTCAGGTCTCGGATTTGCACACAGCTTCCCTCCACATCACCCTGGGAACGCGGGCTTCCCATCACCCCCCCCTCCCACCCCCAGTCCCGCACGGCCCAGCCGCACCGATTCTGGGGTGAGTAACGGGTCTGAGAACATCTGCAGACGCTTAGACGTGGTTCTGTTCCCGTTCGGGCCCGAACGGTCACCCCACGTAAGCACAGGGGGAGCGCCCGCGCAGAGGACCCTGCGGCGACCGGGCGTCAGCAATCTGAAGAGTGAAGGGGCCGGGGCGGAGGGCGGACACGGCCGCCCTGGAGCCCGGCTGTCTGGGTGGCACTTGGTGGCCCTGGGTCTGAGCTTCCTCCGCGTCGGGCGGGGATGATAACTGTACCGCCGTTCGGCCGGGAAACCTACGGGGGCCTCCGCCCCCGGGAAAGCACACACCTGTCCCCGAGGTAAGCCAGGCTCTGTGGCAGGAAGGGCAGAAGAGAAAGCGGGGAGGCCGTGTCCTCACGCAGACCATGCCTTGTTCGAGGGGCAGCCTGGACAGCCTTGAAACCCTTCCAGGACATTCCACCAGGATGATTCCCAAACCGCTTACCTGGGGGAGGCGCCCCTTTCTCCCTCTACACCCCCTGTCATCAGAGCATCACTGGCCCTCTGGAATGTACTTCTTGACCTCATTTTCTCTCTCACTGCCCAGAAGGTAAGCTCCAAGGAGGCGGGGCCTTACCTGCCTTGCTCTGACGTGGTGAGCACCCAACAAAGGCGTGGAAGAAAGGGGGCGGGGGGAGTGGAGAGAACGGGGCGGGGGGAGTGGCGAGAACGGGGGCGGGGGAGTGGAGAGAACGGGCGCGGGGGGAGTGGCGAGAACGGGGGCGGGGGGAGTGGCGAGAACGGGGGCGGGGGGAGTGGCGAGAACGGGGCGCGGGGAGGGCGGCTAAGGCCGAGGCAGCCCTGTAAGACTCCTCAGAGCGCAAGGCCGGCAACGCGCTCCTGAGCTCGCTGGGAGCGCCGCCCCGTGGCCGGCGCCCTGTAAACGTTTACCGGCCAGCATCCACGTACAGCCCTGGTGCCATATTTTTAACGGTCGAATTTTTGTCTAGTGGAAAAAAAAAACTGGCACCAAACCCATAACTGAAACATTAAAAAGACTGTTAAGTATTTTATTTAAAGTTTTCCCGGTCTATTTTCTTAAGGAAACGTGCATTTCAGCCAGTGATCTTGGTCTAGCTTGTAATGACTTATTTATGTATCACATTTTAAATCACTGCTCTGCTGACTGGAAGGTGTTACTGTCTTTGGAGGGAGACTACAGGGGGAGACAGCCTCCTGAAGGGGGCTGTGAACACTCATCCGGCATTCCGCCAAGACGGAACTCCCTTACCTGGAATTCCCTGAAGCCCTCAGTCCCCAGTTTCAACTCTATTAAGTTGCATATTTGCACACCATTTACAGTAAAGCCTTCAGATTTGATCACCAACATTCTAAATTGTGAACAGCCACCGTAGGCCCTCCCAGCCGCTCAGAACCGCAGAGCTTCCTGTCCTCTGGTGCTGTCCCCGTCCGCTCCTTCACCAAAAGGAAAAGGAAAGGAAACGCACCTAGCTTTCAGGGAACCCTAACACACAAGGTATTTTTAAAGGAAGATTATTCGCAAGAGACGTTCTTCCTTACACGTTCTGCAGACGTGGGAAGGTACCGGGAAACGCAGGGAGCCCCGGGACAGGAGTCCGGGGTCACAGGGAGCCCCCCGCCCGGGGGAGCGCTGACCACGTCGGGGTGCCCACCCCGGCTACTTCAAGGCCGTGTGCCGCGCCCGCCCCGCTGTCCGCCTTCAGTCCCAAGAGAGGAGGCCACCACACGGCCTAGGACATAGCAGTCAGAGGAAGCTGAAAGGTGACCCGCTCACTCCCCGTGGAGCAGGGCCGGAGCAGCTGCGGGCCGCGAAGCTGGGGGGGGGGCCGGCCTCGGGGCCGCAGCCCGCTACCCACCCCGACGCCGCCACGGCCCCGCCCGGGGCTCCCGCCCTTCGTCGCCGCCTTCCGCCCCCCCCCCCGCGGCCTGGCTGCCCTCTGGGCCCAGCCCCTCGCAGAGTCGGGGCTCCTGCCTGCGGTCACACGCCTGCCGCCCCCGCCTGCCGCCGGGGGAGCCCGAGGACGCACGCAAGAGGCGCCGACGTGAATCCCGCTCGCCCGCCCGTCAGGGGTCCCTGCTTTCCCCATCACACGCGCCGGGCCGGCCCTTCACGAGGGGCCCGGAAGCCCCCGGGGACGCGGCCAGGAGGGCCGGGCTGGGACAGCGCCCTCGGGCGACGCGGCTCCTTCAGCTGGGCCTCGGTCTGGTACCCTCAGCGGCTGCTCGAGGGCCCTCGTCCTAAGCCATTTGTGAGTCCCTGTCAGCACACACTCCTTCCGCCAGCTCTCTGACGGGAGCCCAGGTCTCATCCCTGAGGACGGCAACTGCCTGGAACACCCTTAACACCCGGCTACAACGTAAAAGTCACTCCTGGCATGTGACAGTGGCCAGCATCCCAAGTGTCACACACGCAGGCCTCTCTCTCACACACACGCACACACACAGGCATCTCAACACACGCACACACTCAGAGGCATCTCACACACACACGCAGGCATCTGCTCACACCGGCCCTGCTGGGTCCTGATCCTCACGCTTGCTTCTTCACCACTTTGTGGAGGCGACTCTACTCATTCTTCAAAGTTCATCTCAAATAAGAACTTTCCAGAAAGCTTTCTCAAGTTCCTTCCGAGACTGTATTTCTTCATCCTATAAATACCAATAACGCTTTATACCTCCTCTGTGCATAAGCAAACCCTGCATGGCATCACGGTAGCAGATACTTGTCTCGAGAGACTGAGCTCTTTGAGGGCAGAGAACATGTACCTCTCCCCTCTCTATCCCTAGAAGCCTCTCCTCAACATCCTTTTATACACAGAAAACAACTGTTAAATGTCATAGATCAACTTTAATCGTTAATTGTCCATCTCTGGAAAACTGAAAAATTTGCATAGCATCCCCTGGGTCTTTTGAAAAATACCCAGTTTTCAGGGTTCTACGGTTGTCAATTATAGTTAAATGAGATACCCCTCTGAGGATTTCCAGGAAACTATACGGTATAGTAAGATAAGTACCATACTCTTACTCTCTCCATCCATGTATGTATTAATGAATCCATAAAAACTTAAATAACAAAAAAACTCAAACAAACAAATGTGGAACAAAGAATCCATCAGATAAAGGCCCTGTTCCCCAAACAAGTTTACCCTCCAGAAATCTGGACCGCCACCGGGGCTTTGTCTGAGTTGCTGATTCCTGTTCAAGATAAATCCCTTCAGTGAGCAACAAATGGTCTTCATAAGAACCTCTCACTACAGCCAGACTCTCCTTCCTGGCACAATTACTAGCCCCTCTTCTAAAATACCATGTTGTTACCCATAGATTGTCGCTTAGAAATTAAATATATACTCACTGAGCACTTACTTTAAGCAGTGTTCTAGGTACTGAGGATCTAACAGCAACAAAGAGGGGAAAAGCAGTTACTATGGGAAAGCATCTATTCAAACAGGGACAATACACAATAAACATAATAATCAAGTAAATCATGTAGTATGTTGGGTAAAATAATAGGACATATCTCACACCATCCACCAAAAACTACCTTAAGTGAACCACAGGCCTAAGTAGGAGAGATTATGCTATAAAACTGTTAAAACATCAGAGTAAATCATCATAATCTTGAATGGAGCAGTAATTTCTTAGGTCTGACATCAAAAGCACAACTGAGGAAAAAAAAAGCACAACTGGGAAAAGAGAAGATAGCTAAACTGGACTTCACCAAAATCAACAAATTTTGTGCTTTGAATGACACCCTCAAGAAAGTGAAAAGACAACCCACTGACTAAGAGAAAACATTTGCAAATCATATAACTGATAAGGGACACGTATCCAAAATATAAAAAACTTTTATAATGCAATATTAAGTTGATGAATAACCCAATTTTAAAAGTGGGCAAAGGATTTGAATAGATCTTTCTCCAAAGCAAAAATGCAAATGGCCAATAAGCACATGAAAAGGTATCCGACATCATTAGTCACTAGGGAAATGCAAATCAAACCACAATAAGATATCACGACACACCCACTAGGATGGCTAAAATCAAAAAGAGAGACAATCACAAGTGTTGTCAAGGATGTGGAGAAACTGGAGTCTCAGTGCACTGCTGGTACGAATGCAAAATGGTGCAGTCAGTTTGGAAAACAGTCTGGCAGTTCCCCAAAATGCTAAGCATACAATTACCACATGACCCAGCAGTTCCACTCTTGGTGTATACCCAAAAGAACTGAAAATATATCCACACAAAAACTTGTACAGGAATATTCACAGCAGCAGTAGCAAAATAGCCAAAATGTGTAACCAGACCAAACACTCATTAACTCATGAATGGATAAACAAAACTGTCGTAAATCTATACAATATTATTCAGCCATAAAAAGGAATGAAGTACCATGCCACGGCATAAATGAACCTCTGAAGCACTATGCTCCATGAAAGAAGCCAGCCATAGAAGACCACATATTGTATGATTTTATTTATAGAAAATGTCCAGAATGGCCAAATATAGAGACAGAAAGCAGACCTACTAATCATTTAAGTTGAGATGCCTCCTCTGTGAAACCCCTCCCGACAGAAGCAGGCAACCTGGCAGTGTCCTGTGGCCTCACGTTGTAACTGCTGGCTAGAATGTAAGTTCTATGAAGACAGAAACGTTAAATGTCCATTTTGTTCTCTGCTGTATCCCCAACACCTAGAGCAGTGCTGAGCACAGAACAAGGGTTCAACAAATATTGACTGCGAGCTCCAGGGAAAAAATGTGTTCACAGGCCCCATCAACAGGCAATGGTCCTCGGGTATATCCCATTCATCTCTGTGCTCCCAGAACCCACGGTAACGTGGTGCCTGGCACACAGAGCATCTCCAATCAATGTGGGGGAAGAATGAATGAATGAGAACTAGACTAAAAACTACCCGCAAAACGCACAGCTCTTCCCAGATGGGATGCACAGGAAGACGCCTGTTGGCTTCTGACATATAGAAACGTAAGAGAATCTGTGTTGTTTGGAACCACTCAGCTTGTGATAATCTGTTACAGCAGCAGTGGGAAACTGTGATAATATGCCACAATAATTAACTCTATAGCATAAAATAAACATTTTGAGAAATACTTTTTAAAAAGTTTTTCAGACTCTATCCTGGTTTTCCTGATTATTCATAAAACTTTTCAATAGTATAACTTGCAAGAATATGGTGGTTGTTATTCCTAATTTTTCCCCTTCCCCTCCTCCTAGCCATCTTGCTCTACTTTCCGTGTTGGTTCTGAGCTGTAATTTGAGGTTAAGCTGAAAGACCACAAAATGGAAAGCTGTCATAAGTGGTTCTCTCAAATTTCCTGGACCTTGGGAACAGAACCACGTTGACTGCTTTTTTGGTTTGACCTAGTTAATTCTCTGTTCATTGGTAGCCTTTGAATTCTTTATTATGAACATGCAATGTAATAACCACTTTCTATTTTAAAAAACTTGTAATAGACATTTGCATCAAAGCAAACTCTTATGCATTAAAACTTCTCTTATAATGAAAAGAATTTTTTCAAGCCTGCTTTTTTTTCTTTTAGTCAAAAGTCCAATTTTATTTTATTTTTATTGGAGTAGAGCTGATTTACAATATTGTTAGTTTCAGGTGTGCAGCAAAGTGAATTAGTTATACATATACATATATCCACTCTTTTTTAGATTCTTTTCCCATATGGGTCATTACAGAGTATTGAGTAGAGTTCCCTGTGCTATACAGGAGGTCCTTACTAGTTATCTGTTTTATATATGGTAGTGTGTATATGTCAATCCCAATCTCCCAATTTATCCCTCTCCCAGCCTTACCCCCGGTAACCATAAGTTTGCTTTCTACATCTGTGACTCTATTTCTATTTTGTAAATAAGTTCACTTGTACCCTTTTTTTAGATTCCACATATAAGCGATATGATATTTGTCTTTATCTGACTTACTTCACTCAGTATGAGGATCTCTAGGTCCATCTGTGTTGCTGCAAATGACATTATTTTGTTCTTTGTTTTTATTCAAACCTGCTTTTCTTTTCTTTTTTTTTAGCTGCATCTGGTCTTAGTTGCAGCACACGGGATCTCTGTTGAGGCATGAGGGATCTTTTCGTTACGGCACGCAGTCTGCTCAGGTTTCTCTCTAGTTGTGGCTCTCAGGCTTCTCTCTAGTTGTGGCGTGCGGGCTTTCTCTCTCTAGTTGTGGCACCTGGGCTCCAGAGCACACGGGCTCAGTAGTTGCAGCACGCAGGCTCTGAAGTTGTGGCACGCAAGCTCCAGGGCACAGGGGTTCTGTAGTTTGCGGCACGTGGGCTCTCTCACTGAGGCGTGCAAGCTCAGTAGTTGTGGCACATGGGCTTAGTTGCCCTGCGGCATGTGCGATCTTAGTTCCCCAACCAGGGATCGAACCTACGTCCCCTGCATTGGAAGGTGGATTCTTTACCACTGGACCACCAGGGAAGTCCCTCAAGCCTGCTTTATAAAAAATCATTTTCTTCATCATGTCCTTTGCAGTGCTGTGTTTTTTTTCCCCAGTTTGGTTACGCTAAATATGCAGCCTTAACTAAATCAAATGTGATAAAACAAGTCAAGGCTGAAAAAAAGCTCTTTAGACACATGTCGCCAAAAACAATTAGAAAATTTATTAAGTGTTTTTCTCTCTAGTTTTTTTATTCCTAGCATTAATGGTGCATTTAACTGCACTCTTCTTATCTTGGTTATATCCTTGAAGAATATTTATACTTCTCAAATCTCAAATGTCAGAGCAAAGAGCCAAGCTATGAGCTCCAGTTTAAGCCTTTACTGAAAACAAAAATATAGTCTTCTGCATAAAAGACAAAAATTAATTTGTAAGAGATGTCAAGGCCTTCCTGAAGCAAACGTAACTATTTTCCCACGATGCGAGTCAATAACGGTACAGCATCATTTCACATGCCATCAGCTGTAGTGCACGGTGGGTCATCTCGGCTGTCACCCAGAGTCGCTGTGGGAAGGGGGGGCTGGCGGGAGTGCCCTTGCCCACGGCCGGCTCCACAGCCCCTGCAGGAGGGACGGGGCAGGGCGCGGGCTCTGGAGGAGGGGCGCGTGGAAAATTCCGGCAGATCCTCAGCCCTAAAGGTCTGCCAGGAGCAAGGCCTCGGAATCTGATGTTCAGTCGCAGGCACAGGAAAGGCCACGTGCAGAAGTGTCCCCTCGGCCTTCGGCCTTCGTAATGACGACCGGTTCTAACCTCACGTGCCATCAACATGGAATCTCAACCCGGGACATCGTCCTCCAGAAAGAGGGCACGGGGCGGGGCCAGGGCAGACCGAGGCCCCTCCCACCCCGCCCCGCCCCTCAGCCAAGGGACCGGCGGCGGGCAACGCGGGAGGAGGAACAGGACGCCGGCCACAGCGCGACGCACGCATTTCTGCAGTTGCTCAGGAGTTGGTCTGCTCTGGAGCTGAGGAGGGTCCGAACCAGAAGCGGAAACCGAATAATACTCCCTTTCCCAGGCTCCTAAGACAGGCACGAGCCGTGCACGTCCAGAGCAAGACCGCAGATGCCGTAAGACACCGATGGTCCGGCGGGAGAGGCCCCCACCTCACCGTTCATCCACATTTGTTTTCTTCAGATAAATATTCTGCTTTTACGTGAGAGACCCTTAATTCACAGGAGCTAATCCCGGAAAGCGAGAGGAAATAATTGTGTGTTGAAGAAGAGACACAGAAAGGGTCACGGCCAATCAGAGACATTCCCGACACACAAGACTGGTTTCCAAGGACTTGAAGAGAAGGATGTAGATACACCTGTGAAAAATCTAGAACAGGATGAGATTTAATGTAATTCAAGGCAGAAAAACAATGTTGGGGAAACCGTGCACACATACTTTTATACCCACAGGTACGCAGACAAAGGTGTACCTGATGCACTGCTGACAGAGGTCCCAGGGGACAGGGGGGCCTGGGACGTGACCAGGGGCTCCACAGGGGTTTCTAAAGTGGCTTCTCCCACCCAATTTCAAGAGGCTCCTCCTCCCTGGTGTTGGTCTGTCTTCCCAAACTCCAGCTGTTCTCCTTCCCATGGGCTGTTTATCAGACCCAGATGCCACTACATCACAGCCCCGGAGACCCAGGCGCCTCAGCTTGGCTGTATTAAGAGACACATATTTGCTACACATAACGTGAACCACCAAAGGGGCCAGGCAACAACTCAAACTTTACACCGTGCACACACACACGCGTGCACACACATTACACCCGTGCACGTGCATACACGTTCACACAAGTGTTCACACATCACACCATGTGCACGCACGCACACACTACACCGTGCACACGCACGCGCGTGCACACACATTACACCCGTGCACGTGCATACACGTTCACACAAGTGTTCACACATCACACCATGTGCACGCACGCACACACTACACCGTGCACACGCACGCGCGTGCACACACATTACACCCGTGCACGTGCATACACGTTCACACAAGTGTTCACACATCACACCATGTGCACGCACGCACACACTACACCGTGCACACGCACGCGCGTGCACACACATTACACCCGTGCACGTGCATACACGTTCACACAAGTGTTCACACATCACACCATGTGCACGCACGCACACACTACACCGTGCACACGCACGCGTGTGCACACACATTACACCCGTGCACATGCATACACGTTCGCGCAAGTGTTCACACATTACACCATGTGCACGCACGCACACACTACACCGTGCACACGCGTGCACATGTGCGTTCAGACACACGCACTCTGTTGACTTTGAAAATCAGGGTCCAGTCCTCACCTCCACCGTGGAACTCGGGTGATCACAGTGGACCCTGCCAGGATGAAATCCTTGTCTTTAGACATACTTTACTCTTATTTTCAGGAGTAGGAAAAGGGAAAAATAAGAAGGAAAGCCAGAGTTTGTATATCACCAGTGCACAACCATATGCTCACTCACACAAGTGAGACACGAAGGCCACCCTCCCACAGACGCCTCTGCGCCCAGGGCCGGGCAGCCCTAGACCCAGAGCTCGGACCACGAGGGACGGGGTTTCCCCCAGCAGCTGGTCCCCACCACCTCGCTCAAGGCCTGGCCAGTCGGGACCAGGCAGACCTGGGGTCATGGCTTCCCGCCGCGAGCTGTGCGACTTTGGCCTTGGCCATGTCATCCTGCCCAGCGGCTGACACGCTGCCCGGGGCACAGTCTGCCGGAGCTGCAGCCGCAGCAAGCGTCATAGCAGCTCCCTGAGATCGTTCTCGGGGTAGTTAAAGGCTCCGGGAGAGGAGGAACCTGGTGACTTCAGTAACCGCACCCGCCCTGCCTCTGGGCCTCTGCCCGCGGCGGGCCCGGGCCCAGCAGCATCAGAGGCTCCGGCGTTCGGTCCGAGACCGGCAGCCCAGGGGCCAGCAGGAGGCCAAGCCTCGGCAGTCACCCAGGCCCTGGCAGACGGCGAGCGTGGGTCCTGACCTCAGTCCCTTGCATTTCCTGCAGGGCACGCCGGCACGCTGAGGTCTCCCGGTCACGACAGGAAGCGGCCATGGAAACCCCAGTGGCGTTGCTGGGTCCCTGCTCCTCTGCATCTGATGAGGACCTCCCAGATGGCTCTCCTTCTGATGCCTCTGAGGAGACGCCCATGCTTGGTACCGAGCCCTGGTGCGAGAAATGAGAAGAGCTGGGCCCGTCCTGCAGGGGAGCCCTCAGGACCCTGACTGACGCTCACAGCCCCAGTTCCAGACAAGATGATGTGGCAGGTGCTGAAGCGGAACCAGAGATGCTAAGAAGTTTCTTTGAATCATGGAAGAGGCCAGCAGAACCATTAAAACTCAAAATAATGACCTTCCTTGTCTTCTGCATGATGCCTTCAAGAAATAAATACACTAGCCTGAACTAAAAGATGTGTCATACAACACAAATAAAAATACTAAACAATTGATAGTTGCATATGTGCCTGATACTTTCCGGAGAGACTTACACTTTATTTTTCACAACAGCCCTACGAGGCAGGTACTATTATTACTTTTACAAATGAGAAAACCGAGGCTCAGAGAGAGGGGGTAACTCACCCATGAGTAAACGCAGCCTCATCCGTCCCCAAATAAATCAGCCTGCAGTCCCCACCCACTCTCACGGCTGAAGGATGGACATGCGTGGACGGGCCTAGACCACAGTGCTCAGGACATGGGCTCTTTCTCCTTCGACCATTGGCCCTGTTTGTGCAAGTCCACGCACCCAGCGTCACGGACAGCACGGCTGCACAGACCCCGACCAGGGGGTGCTGCCCTGACCCAGTGCGGCTCACACCGTGTGCTGCGGCTGTGGTCTCATGGGCTTGTCTAAACTTGGCCAGTCTAACTACATCCTTCGCTGTAATTTCAGAAACTGGTATTTCATAAGCACCGGCACTGTTATTAAGGCTGAATCACTAGGAACCTCTGTTTCCATGATTTGGAGCCTGGACGGGAACCGTCGGGCCCAGAGACACTAAGCACAGAGCTTCAGCCCAGAAGGGAATTTTTTTCCTCTGAAAATTGAGGGCAAACTATTTGGCTGTTTAAAAGCTAAAAATAAATACAGTTTACTGGTTCCAAACACTGTTTGTGGTAGTTCAAGCTCCAAGATCATCGCAGTGTGGAAACCAGTTATGTTTGGCAAACAGGCCGCAAGGGATCAAACTGCTTTTTCTATTGTAAATAACAAAATAAAAACAAAGTCTTTTGATTAAAAAATTAACAGCTGTACAGTAAACTCTCGTGCATTTTCATAAGGATATCAGGAACCTAGGTGGGACCTAAGAGCCAACCCTTTCAGCCAGAGAAAATTATTCAGCCAACCACAATACTTCACCAAACACTGCAGGAGCCAACATGCTGCATTCACTGCAGTGAGCGTGCAAGTCAGGATAAAAATGAGGCTGCTGTCTCCCCAGGGTCCTGTATCCAGTGCCGCAGGACTGAACAAATGGTTTCTGTCTGTTCAAAGCTCCCCCACCAGAAAGAAGGAGATTTAGAACGTGGATTAGCAAACATAAATTAAATAGTTGGGCAATGGAGCAGTTTGAGTGTGTTTTGACAACGCAGCCTCTGAGCTGGGCTCCAGCCTCCACCTCCCAAGCGCAGGACCACGGGCTGGGCCGCCCACCCTCCCCTCCGCTCCTTCCCTCTCTCCCTCGACCCGGCGCTGCCACCGCGGGCCAGCCTCACCGCCGCTGCCTGCGGACCCAAACCCCCACCCCCCTCGCCCTTCCCCACACGCCTCGAGGTGGAGTGACAGTCGCCACGGGACCAGCTCCTCCCCGGGGTGGGGGTCCTGCCCTGAGCAGCCTTCCTGATGCCCCCAGAGACCTGTGCATCTTCCCTGGGCAGCCCTGGGCTTGTGGGGCACCCGACCCTGTACGGTAGTTATTGATTCCGCGAAAGTCACCAAGGCAACGTGCTGGGGCCGCCAAGGGCCCAGGTGGCAGAGGCGTGCGTGAGCATCACGGAGACCCTTCTGGAAACGAATCCGGGTACCTGAGCCTTAAGGTCTCAGTGCTCAGTTAAGTTACAGGATCATGTCCACCACCAACACCACACACACACCACACCACATGCACAGGGACACACACAAGTACACACCACACCACACACACAGCCACACGCTCACATATGCACACCTCACACACACACAGACGCACCACGCACACAGACACACATGCTCACATACGCACGCACCACACACACACACACACACACACACAACCTCCCCTCCTCCCTTCCCCCATCCAGCCCAACACGCTTCTGCATTAATGCCCGAATCAGCCCCAGGGTCCCTGCAGGCTGGCTCTGACCCATCACTCTTCGCAGCCCCTACCGCACACACTGCGTCCCTCGGAAGGCACACTGCAGGGGCAGCACCCCTCTGGCGCCCCCTCAGCGACAGTAAGGGAGCAGATGCCATTTCTCCGCACGATGAGAAAATAAATGCATCTGGATTTGAGAACCTGAGCGTGCTCTCTGACTGATACGCTTCCAGACATATTCTTTGAAAGTCAGTAACAGGAAAGGAAATGCAAGATGAAAACTGGGGTCTGATATTGCAAGCTGACTCTGCAGATGACTTTTATAGTTTGCAAAGCATTTTCACACGTGTTATCTTATTTGACCTTCACAACCGTCCTGTACGTAGAACAAGTATTATAATTTCCATTTTTCAGAGTCAAGTGGAGGCTCAGGGTACGGGGGGGACAGGAACCCAGCCAACTCAGAACAAGGCTAGTCCCACTATTTATCTTTAAATCTTTCCTGTTGTCCTTCATGTGAAATGTGCAGGAAAAATTCCAAAATGGTTCCAGAGGCTGATGTCCCCGTTTATCCAATTTACAGTAAAAGTGGATTTCTCCCCATTTTAAAAGTGACAGCTTGAATGAGAACTGCGTGAGTAATTAAGTCATTCGTCTTATTCATTAAACCACTGGCGAGAGCTGGTTATAAAAATGCCGTCGGCGTGAGGAGGGCGGCCGCTGAGCATCCGCTGCGAGTGCCGGAGGGCCCTCACTCCCGCCAGCCTCCCACACCACTCGGGGGGCTCAGGAGACCCTAGAGCTGCTTTGTGAGAATGCCTTCTGGTACGGCTCTGCTACGGACGGCAAGATTTATCTGGGTCCTTTGTTGGGGACACATGTCCCTGTTTCTCCACTTTCCTTGACTCTCTTGGTTGGGATCTGGAATTAGGAAAAACAGCTGCCTCTCCTGGTCTTCGCGGCCTGACCGCACCCAGAGTACAGAGAGGACCCTCGGCCACCAGCCTGGCCAGAGACTCTGGGGGCCTCTTGAACCTTGGTGCTAACCCAAACCTTTTTCTCTCTAGCGCCCAGGCAGCTGGAGCAGGCTGGTTCCATCAACACTCCCAGGCAGGCAGGACAGAAGCCAGGCCCGGCAGCCCCAGGAAAGCTGGACATCTGCGCCAGGCCTCCCCCTGCGGGAAGCAGCTGGGAGCTGGGGGTCCCTTCTTCCTGCACAGCACGGGGTTCAGGGAGGGATGATGGTCCGAGGATGTCTCAAACTTTCCTGCCAGCTTTGAGGTGGCCAATTTCATACTTGTCCAGGGTGCAGGAGCCTCTCAATGAGTTTCCAGGTTTCTTAAAAGGGAACTTGCCCGTGTGCTGTTGAATCCGTGCGTCTGCATGGTGGGGCGTGGGGTGGAGCTGGGTAGGATTCCCAGCCCTCCATCTGGCTGGCATCTCCTCTCTGACAGAGAACTCTAACACCTTGATCATCTTGGTTTTGCCATAGACTGATTTTTCGTTCACTTTGAGATCATCTGGTAGCTGGTACGATGAATGGTGTTTTCCTGAAGCCCCTGGGTCCTGTGGGCGCCTCTACTTCAGCTGGGCGTCTCCGACCCCATCCCAGCCGGGGATGGGGGCCGGTGCGGGGTGCTGGACGATTACCGGGAGACAAAGTTAGAAGCCCAGGCTCCCTACCTGGTTACCACGGACACCCACGGCGGGCAGGGGTCCTCACTGCTGTTGGAGGGGTGGGAGTTCTGGCTCAGTGTCTCCACCCCACCAAGGGAGGCTGCTCCCAATCACTGGGCCACAGTGGAGGCCCTGACTCGTCATCAGGCCACCTTTGAAATACCCAGTTGCAATTAGCAGGAGGAATAAGGGAAAGTACATCTACTCCACCTTCCTGGAAGCAGAAGTCCCTGGGAAGCTTTTAAAAAATATCTCTGCCCGGATCCCACCTCTAAGGATGGATTTAACTGGTCTGGAGCAGTGCCTGGACGTCAGGAACTTTAAAGGCCTTCCAGGTGACCCCGATGCGCTCCACGCCACCCCAAGTGCCGCCACCTCACCCTTGCGCTCCGGTCACCGTGGCCCCCGGCAGCCTTCCTCGGCCCACGTTCCTCTCTTGCCCGGAAGGCTCGCTCTTCCCCAAACACGCCCCTGCCCCCTCATATACACTGACTTCCTCTGTGGAGCATTACCATAGGACATAGTTCTCTGTAATTCTGATCTGAGTTTCTAATTGTACATTTACTCTATCTGATTACTTATCAGTGCCTGGAAAGCCCAGGAGGCTGTGAGTGTCCCACCATCGGGGACTATGCCTGCACCACCCGGCAGCATTCCCGGTGTCTAGAACAGGGCCTAGCACGTGGAAGACGGGCCATAACCTTCCACAGAATGAACGGCCGGCTGGATGAACATGCACGTCTGGGTTCTAGCACGTGAGGTGAATCAGGCCTACTGCTTCTCCCAAGGTGTCCGCCACTCAGCACTAGTCTAGCAGGATAATAACACAGACGTAACGTGGAACAGAGTCCTGTGGACAAGTAACTCGGAGAAACCCCGGGTTTAATGAAATTCCACATGACTTTCAACCTACGGTTTACTGACACGCACTGTTAGAATTTCTAGATAGGACTCTTGGAGCTCTATTTCCCAAATTATCTGACCACAATAGCATTTTTCACGGTATAACTTATGGCACTAGTTTCACAACTGAGTCTGGCAGGAACAACGTGATGAGCAGAAAGTGCAGCCAGCTTGAGGGAAACTGGAACTCATGGCCCGGGGAGGGCATGGCTCCTGGAAGAGGAGGAAATTCAACACCCGACACTTTGCGTTTACTCTCACCTTTGTGAGACACACCGTCTATCGCTTGTCTTTAGAGAGTCAAACGCCAAAATATTTGTGACACTGAATTAAGAGTCAGGAGACTGCCCTTCCTTTATGGCTTCACGTCCTTGAGCGAGTTATGTAACCACCTGCAAAACGAGAGCGATAATACACACCCTGCCTATCTCACTGGATGGAGTAAGGAACAAAAGAAACAATGAATATAATAACAACAATGACTAACATTAATTATTTCCTTATTCTGTGCTGAAGAATATTTCTAGGAACTTTCCAAGTATTACCTCTCTCATCTGTTGAAGTAGGTGCTATTACTATCCTTGTTATAAAGATGATCTACTTGATCCTAGAGAGGTTTAGCAACTTTCCCAAATAACATATAGCCAGGAAGCAACAGAGTCAGGACTTAAGCTCAGAAAATCTGATTCTGGAGTCTGTGTCCCTAACCTCTATGCTCCAAATAAGAGTTCCTGGCAATCTCTAAAGTGTGCAGTTAACATATTCCTCATCATGATTTCTCAACCTTGTTTTCCCTTTCAGCCTCAGCAAACCAGGAAGTTCATGCTGCACGGCACAGAAACGGGGTGCCTGGCTCCAGCCCTGTCTTGCACCAATAGTCATGTAACCCTGTGCAAGTCACTCAAAAGTAACTGCCATTTATTGAGCATCTGCCATGGGTCAAGCCCGGTGCTGGGTCGAGTTTTACAGACATCAGTTCATTCCTGGGGGGGCTCGGATTCGTCTTCAGTCAAGTGAGGGGGAAGAAGCTTTCTGCCTAATATACTATTTGTTCATAACAACATTTTTCACAAGCATAAAATCATTTTTTAATTGTGCTATGGTATGACATCATTTTAGATTTATAAAACTTTGTGGCTTATTTATGTGTATTTTAAGCATTTCATATTTTTTCCAGCTTTATTGAGAAATAATGGACAAACAAAAATTCTATATATTTAAGGTGTACAATGTGATGACATATGTATACATTGTGAAATGATTATTACAGTAAGGTTAATTAACGCATCCATCACCTCACATATTTTTTTTACAGTGAAAACATTTAAGTTCTACTCTCAGTAAATTTCAATTTTTTAATACAGTGTTATCAAATATAGTCATCATGTTTTATATTAGAGCCTCAAAACTTATTCATCTTATAACTGAAAGTTTGTGCCCTTTTTCCTCATCCCCTGTCCCTGGCATCCACCATTCTGCTCCCTGCTTCTATGAGTTAGACTTTTTTAGATTCTACTTATAAGTCAGATCAAAAAAATATTTGTCTTTCTGCGTCTGGCTTATATCACTTAGAGTAATGTCTTCCAAGTCCAACCATGTTGTCGCAAATGGCAGGATTTCCTTATTTTTTATTTCTGAACAATATTCCGTTGAATGTGTATATATACCACCTTTTCTTTATCCATTCATCTTACAAAGCTATATTAATCAAAACAGTATGGTACTGGCATAAAAACGCATAGACCAATGCAACAGAATAGAGAGCCCAGAAATAAACCCACACTTACATGGTCAGCTAATTGTTAACAAAGGTGCCAAGAATACACAATGCAGAAAGGGTACCCTCTTCAATAAATGGGGTTGGGGAAACTGGATATTCACATGCAAATGAAAAAGAATGAAACTGGACCACTATCTGACACCATACACAAAATTAACTCAAAAATGTGTTAGAGACCCCTGAATGTAGAACCTGAAATCTGAAAACTCCTAGAAGAAAACATAAGTTAAAAGCTTGAAACTGGTCTTGGTAATGATTTTTTTGATATGACACCAAATGCACAGGCAACAAAAGCAAAAACAAACAAGTGGGACTACGTTAAACTAAAAAGCTTCTGCAAAGTAAGGGAAGCCATCTACAAAATGAAAAGGCAACATAAAGAATGGGAGAAAACATTCGCAAACCATATATCTGATGAAGAGTTAATATCCAAAATATATATGGTATTCATACAACTCAACTGCCAAAAAAATGTTTAAACAACCTGATTTTAAAATGAGCAAAGGAACCGAATAGACATTTTTCCACAGAAGACACACAGATAGCCAACAAGTATATGAACAGGTGCTCAACATCACTCATCACCAGGGAAACGCAAATGAAAACCACAGTGAGGTATCACCTCACACCTGTTAAGCACAAATAACAAGTATTGGTGAGAATGTGGAAAAACGGGAACCCTTGTGCACTGTTGGTGGGAATGTGAACTGGTGCAGTTGCTATGGAAAACAGTACGGAGGTTCCTCAAAAAATTAAAAGCAGATCTACCATACTCTCCAGCAATTTCACTCCTGGGTATTCATCCAAAGGAAATGAAATCAGTATCTCAAAGAGATACCCACACCCCCAGGTTCACAGCAGAGTTATTCACAACAGCCAAGACGTGGAAACGTCCTAAGTGTCCAGCAACAAATGAATTTATAATAACAACTGATGATGTTCTCCTGTCTGGTCACTTCCAGGTGACTGAAGGAAATTACCCCCTTGCCTGGAACGCGTGGGCGATACTTTACTCAGGCCATGGGTACTCAGGGCTCCTTCTTTTCCTGCTTAAAAAACTAGAGCAGAGTCCAGACAGAGAACTCGCGGCCTCTCAGGGCGCCCCCGGCTCGCTCTCCAGCTGCCCACACTGTCGGCTCCGTGGGCCACGCACCAGGGCAGCGTCCCGTTCCTGCGCCACTGCCTCGGGCTCACACCCTCCGCAGGGGGTCTGGATAATCCCAGCCCGTGGTCCTGACTGCCAACTACACTGTTGCTGGCTCCCAAATCTAGACCTTTTTTCCTAAAATCCAGGCTGCACAAGTTCAAAATCAACGTGTCCACAAACAAAACAGAAACGATTCCTCTTCCTTCCGCAAACCCATCCACTCAGGGCCAGCTCCGTACTGCGCAGCTCCCCGGTGAAGAAGGAAAATGCCACGAAAGGAACTAAAACAGGCAACTTTTTCCTTTGTCCACAGTCTCCCTCTCGACTGGTCACGGTGTTTGTTATTTACTATTTAAAGTTATTCTAGGTAAACAAACATTACAATTTTGATCATTTGCATGAATTTTACCGCTTACCTTTTATTGTGGAAGACCAGTTTAACCTGCAAATAGAGGAGCATTTAATTCATACGTGGAACCACAGAAATGACACAAC
This sequence comes from Physeter macrocephalus, assembly GCF_002837175.3. NCBI lineage: Eukaryota > Metazoa > Chordata > Mammalia > Artiodactyla > Physeteridae > Physeter > Physeter macrocephalus. The sequence continues at coordinate 80,756,841 of NC_041228.1, forward strand.
GTGCATTTCGAAGCTCAGCGCTGCTCGTGTGTTGTGTTCTTACCAAAACAGTGGAAACACTACACAACACACACTGAAGTGCTTTTACTTTTGCTTCTTGATATGCTCTTGGTACGTTCTGCAAACCCTCCAACTCTGTGCCAGCACCCAGCACCCAGGACCCGCTTCCGGACCTGCCCCCAGGAGACAGTGAACAGTGACCTTCCACCTTTGCTCCCAGCGCCAAGCCCAGGGGACGGGCGCAGAGCAGCCCCAGGGACGGTGCCACGGCCCCCAGCCTGCAGAGGCTCACCCACGAGACCGCTCGTGTTCACACTTAAATTATTTTGTTGTCGAAAGACATTCATGAGAAATTTTAATCAAAACACTTCATTTTACTCTTTCGTCCGGACTCAACCAAGAGACGTGACGTGCAGGGGTGAGACGGGAAAAGGGCTCCCGAGGGGTCTGGAGGGGTCTGTCCTCGAGTCCTGCCACCGACCCTGTGCACAGCACCTAACCTTTCTGGGCTTTGGTGTGTTTCTCTCTCGGCGAGAGGTGTCTCTGGGGTGTGAGGACACGCGTCCTGCCTGTGTCGGGCACCAGGTGAGCACACCTCGGGCACCGCGAGGCCTCCCTCCCCTTTCCTGAACGTCAGCAGACTTCCTTCAAGACCATCGCCCCCCCCTCCAGCCCCCCGAGGGCCGTCCGGCCTCCAGGTCAGGCCTCTGCTCCTTTGCTCGGCCGCTCCGTCCTGGCGGCTCTGACCTCCTCTGCTCGGGTGGGACCAGCCAGAGCCGGACGCAGCCCTGCCGTCCAGGTGCCCCCAGCCAGGAGGGCCGGGCACCCTGGGAAGGACAGAGGCGGCGGAACCCGGGCTCCGCAGAGACGCTCGGCCTGGCCCCGGACCGCTGCCAGCGAACCGAAGCCAGGATGCCGGGTGAGGAGAGGCCGTAGGTGGGCAAAGCCAAGGGCTGGACCAGCCTCTCCAGGCCGCGGAGACGGGCCTGGTTCTCACCGACCCCACGGCGAGGAAGCCGAAGCCGCGGCCAGGGAAACGGGGCCACTTGGCAGCCCTACCGCTGGTTTCTCAGAACTGCTGTGTCTTCTTCCAAACTAGCCTCAGGAGAAGCACAATTTAAAACTGACTTCATCTGCGAGAGTCAGAATACTTTGGCAGTTCTCTGGAAGGGGCAGAAAAGACAACTAAGCCCTTCCCGACTCCTTCCCCGGGACCAGAAGAGAAGTTACAACACAGGCTTATGGGAGCCGGTGACAGAAATACATTCGAAGATCTGCGGAGTTACACAGTGCGCGAATTTGGAGAAGCAGTTTTGAGTCTAAGTAAATGTCTGAGGCTTCACTGAAATGTCTTTGTCTTCACTTGGCCGAACTGGCACCTCGGGATCACAGCAGGGGCCTCCACGACATCAGAAAACTGGACGCGGAGAGCAGCCTTCAGGATATCGTGGGCCAGCAGAGACGTGATCCCATTTTGCGAGGCTGAGGATGTGCCTCTGGTCCCTGCAGGGTCAGAGGGTCCTGCAGGTTGCCTTCGTTAAATAGATACACTCAGCATAATTCATTTACAAGTTGCTCCTTTGACCAATCTCTCCATGACGTACCCAAGGCGAAATCTCAACCTTGCGTAACACCCTCACACACTTGCCTCTCTACTGCCCACGCTCTGCACGCCAAGAAAGCCATAGCAAAGCTGGAAACATCCCAGGGAGGCCGGGTGAAGTGCGGGGAGGGGCATTCACATGAGAATAGTCTGGAAAAATGAGGACACAGCACAAATGGCCAAGCTATGTCATGTCACAAAGGGTGGGAGGAGCCGACAGGAGCCCCAGACTCCCTGGGACGAGGGCGCCCTGCGAACATCCGCCCTGCCTAGGCCGAGGCACTGGAGAGAGCAAACACCCCGCCTGTGAGGTGGGGACCCCGGGCGCTCACCCAGAGTGCGGCCCACCTACCCGTGCACTCCGCATCCAGCCCACCTGGTGTCTGGACGGCGAACGGGTCTGCAGTGAGCGCGGCCCTGGCCCCAAGGAGCTCAGGACCTCAGGAGAAACAGAGTTGAGGTGACGCCGTCAGGCGCTGTGACAGGCGCTGTGACAGGTGTGCAAAGCTCAGGGAGGGGCCTGGAAGGGCCCAGAAGGGCTTCTGGGGCAGCAATGCCTAATGGGGTTTACAGGATGATTAGAGGCAGCTCCATGAGGGCGGGGAGCTGGAGACCTCCGCGGATGGACCACCTCCCCCACCCGGCCCGTCTCCCAGGACCCGCCAGGCCTCTCCCTCCCAGCTTTCCCCACGAGGTGTCTTCTTCACGTCCCGGGGCGCTGCATCCCCGACGGACCCGGACCTGCACACTGTGTGGGCTTTCGCTCACGTCCACTCTCTGCCCCGCACTCCACTCCTCCACGGAGAACCTTAAGGTCACCTGCAGCCTTGGGACCCCCAGCGCTGTGGCCGGTTGTCTGTGGCCGCAGACCGCGCGTCTCAGCAGACCTGAAACCGCTGACACTGCACGCGCACGCCCGTCTCCCCGCGTTCTCTCGGCTCCCTGCCTGTTCGCACTCTGCTGTCCTCTCCCCACCCTCAGCTCCGAAGGTCTGAGTGCTCTGCCCGTGGGGTGGGTGCGGTGACCCCGGGTCTCGTCCCCCTCTGGCTGCCCCCCCCCGCCCGCTGGGACCCCAGCACCTCCATCCCCGTCCCTCCACTCAGCTCCACCCACACCTGGACCCTGTCGCTCCCGCTGACACCTGTGGACGCTGTGAACCAAGCAGGTAGGCACGGGGTCCCCCCGGGGTCTCTCTCGCTCTCCCCTCCCCTACCCTCCCCCAAATCAGTGCCTCCCGCCCTCCGACACCCACCCAGGGGTCCCCACGCCCCGCAGCCCTCTCCCTGCGGCACTGAGAGTCCAGCTGTCTCTCCGGGCTCCCCCGCAGTGGCCAAAACGCCGACGCCACAGGCAGCTGTGCCGGGTGCAGCACGGCGACCCCCCCCCCCCCCCCCCCCCGGCCCCCGGCCGGGCCCCCCCGCCGACGCCACAGGCAGCTGTGCCGGGTGCAGCACGGCGACCCCCCCCCCACCCCGCCCGGGGCCTCAGGCCGGCCCTCCCCCGACGGGCCGTGCGCTCTCCGCCCCCCGCGCCGCGAGCACGGGGCACACGCCGCGGGCGCCTCCACGAGGACCTGCCTGCCCCCGGCTCTGGGCGCCCCATGGCCTCGGTCGCGGCCACGACCAGACCTGGTGCCGAGCCCCCCACGGGACGAGCGAGAGAGCCGGGGTCTCTCCAACGCGAATCCGACCAGGACCACGGCCCCGCTCAGGGCGCAGCACGAGGATGGGAGCCCGGCACTCGGCGACTGTTCAGCAAGCCTCCTTGGATGAACAAGCGCGGCCGAGAACGTGGCCTGTCGAGGAGCCGCAGTGTTTTCTGTGCGTAGGTGAGCGGGTAACGAAGACACGGCAGAGGGCGCGGCGGGCGGGAGATGGACATGCCCGGCGGGGCGAGCCTCGCGCTTCGTCCTGAGACAAGTGAAAAGCTACCTATGGGTTTGCGGAAGGAGCATCGTCCACTGCAGTGAAAGGATTCCCGAGAAACAAGACCAGAGGCACAGGGAAGGCTTAGAAAACCGTCCGCCGTCCAGGCCAAGAACGCGGCCTAAACCAGGCGGGGGCTTTGGGATCAGAGAGCGCAGCACGGGCCGGTTCACGAGCCGTTAGTCACGAAGGCTGGGCTGGGCTCCATCTCCCACTGGGTGCGACCCGCGACAGCAGGGACGGATCGAGGACAAATTCCAGGTTTCTGAACAGACAGAGGGGGCTGCCCCTCACAAAGCAGGGCTTACAGAAGGGAGCCCTGGTCCAGGTTCGGAGAAAATGAGTCTGATTCTGAAAACGCTGAATCTGACATGCTTCTGACATACCCACGTGACGGCGGCCGGTTACAGCGGGAGGCCCAGGCCTGGCGCTCAGAACAGTTTGGGCTGGAAACACAGCACGTAGATTGGATCTAAGCCATGAGAGCGGATGGGGTCATGCGGGAAGGGTGCAGAGAACACAGAAAGTTAGAGAAGTCTGAACACAAATCCTAAAGAAAAGGAACGCCTAAGGAGCAGGAGGAGAGTACAGCAGCAAAGGGGCAGGAAAAGCAGCAGAGAGAGACCAGGCTGTGGGCTTCTGAGGACGGCAAGGGAAGGTTTCGAGACGGACAGAGAGGCAGCCGCCATCCTGCTTCTTCGAAGCTCCTGAGCCACTCCCAGGGGCCGGGAAGTTGTCGGGAATCTTAGCAAAACGACCTCAGGGGACTCTGGGAGCAGGGGAGGACGGGGAGACAGCAGGAACCAGCGCCCTACAGCCCCAAGCCCTCCAGCTCCAAGGCTCCTTTCCCAACCGACAGTGCGGGAAATAGTATTTGCTCAGAGTTCACTGGCACCATTACTTTAAAAAGCCACCCAAAAGACAACTTCATATTGCACATGGACGCAGCCATCTTTGCAGTGAAAGCACTTCATTGGGAGGGCACAACTTCTTTAAAACGTTCACAGCAGAAACGTGAGAACCACAGACGTGCATGCGGTGTGAAGTGTCCCACCCCATGCCTGGGGGGCAGCCGTGAGCACCAGCTGCCCACCGTCCACTGACACACATTTCATTCAACAATACTGAGTGCCTACAGCTGCCAGGTCCTTTGTGCATTACAGTTTTGGGTGCTGTTTTTGAGGTAAAGAAGAATTTCATTGAATATACAGTAGAGAATTTTCTATGTTTGCATCTATATCTCTAATTTACATTTTGCAATGCCCCATGATATTTCATAAGATATATGTATGCACTAAAAACTGCTTGCTATTCTCTAACGGACATTGACGTTGATTCCAGTTTTCACTGTGTAACCCTGCAGGGTACACTGAATTTTTTGTTCATCTTGTGTCCATATGCAAGTATTCACACAAGCTGTATTCCAAACAGGGGGTGGCTGGGTCAAAAATGTACATTTTTAATTTTTCTAGATCCTGCCAAATTGTGACAGCCAGGATATGAGTGTCCCCACCAAACCCGGATATAATTTCTATCTTCTTAATTTCCACCAGTCTAACCAGTGAAACATGGCATCATGCTGAATTTTTAATTTACAGTTTCCTAATTATTTGGACGCGTAAGCATCTTTTCGGTACTTGTGGGTCATTAGTTGTTTTTTTTTTCCCTGGGAGTTGATCTTGCCCTTCCTCCTGTTATTTGCCCTTTTCTGATTGGTTTGTGTGAACGCTTTGAACATTACAACTGTAACTCTCTTTCTGTACTGTGTGTGGCAAATATTTTCTCTTGCTCTTTGGCTGGTGTTTTAACTTTGTGGTGTTTCTCACTAATAAGCAGTGCTTTGTGTTTTGGGTTTGTTTCGTTTTTGTCGGTCAGACCCGTCCGTCAATTCCTGGACGGTTTTTGGGTTTTGTGTTTCGCTTAGCAAACGTTTCACGACCCCAAGGTTATGCAAACACCCCACAGTTTCTTCAGCACCTTTTAAAGTTTCCGGGCCTCCACCTGAGAAGCACGCGCCGTCAGAACTGACTCCTTGACGGTCCTATATGGCCCCGGGACTGGTTTCCCTGCATCCAATTACACGTGTGTGGCAGCCTTTGAGCCACATCATTTCGAAAGCGTTTCAGTGAACAGAAACGTTTCCAGGATATAAATGTATTTCCAAGACTTGCTACGAGTCCACCACTGGTTTCCCAACCCTGTCAGCTTTCCTGCGGCCTGGAATCTCCTTCTCCCACTAGAAAATGCGGCTGGGGAGACGGCCGGTTGCCCTGCACAGAGGAGGGGCTGGGGAATGACCGCGTCCCCACCAGCGGCCCTCCAAGGCAGCTTCTTTGTAACGCGCTTTTGTGCTTTCACTGATGGTGGCAATTTATCTGGGCTTCATGCAAGAAAGGGGGTCTTTCAAGAGAAGAGCTCTTCTTCCCAAGAACAGTCAAGAAAGTTGGGAGAGATTAGACAAATGGTAGTATTCCGGGGGTGACATGGCTTTCGTTACTTTTTCAGAAGAAAAGAAAACACTTTATCACCGCAGACTGCTTTGGTAGATCAAAGCGACGTGCGTGGTTCACTTCTGTTTGGTAACCGTCCCGATGTGACTGCCATCTGGCGAGCTTCCTCCTCACAGCGAACAGCCCAGACGTGCTTCCACAGAGCAGGCAATAGCTCCGTCCCAAATCCCACTCGTACAGCTGACACAGTCACGCTTCTGTTTGTTTTTACTGTGGATTTTTAATTTCTCATGTGCCTGGGCCGTGTCCAAGGCCTCTGTGTGTGCGTTAGACCGTCTTTAAAAGACCTGCCACCAACCAGACAACACACACGAATCCGAGCAAATGATTCAAACGAGCCCCTTCCTGCAGACCTCTGACACAGCACGGGATCCGAAACAGCCCCGTGCACAAACTGCACACACTGCTATTGAGCCGGAGAAGTTAGAAATGCCAAGTTCCAGAATCTAACACGTCCACCCGCCGTCTGCAGGACGCAGACCTCCGAGTGACTTCGCCAGCGTAGACAGCGAGCCTCTCTCACGGGAGCCGGCTGAAGCGAGGCTCAGCCTCTCCCTGCTGAAGGCCCCATCGCGGCCACAAAGGGACGACGGCCTGGACCCGCTGAGCGCGGGCTCGGCGCTCAGAGCTCAGGACAGGAGGCCGCGCGCCCTGTCCGACCCAGAGGCCAGGTGCGCCGCCGTTTCTCAGAGTGCGGCTCCCCGTCGGGCTTCGTCACCGGCGGGTGCTACGCCCCAAGTGGCCCCGAGTGGGGAGCGGGGGCCGCGGAGGCTCGTTTCCCGGAGGAGAGTCCCGAGTCCGAAGGCCGCCCTCCGTGCCTGGGGGTCCGCTGGTCCGCAGTCGGCCCAGCACCCACGAGCGGGACGGCCCCTCTCCAGGCCCCCGAAGCCAGCAGCACAGGCACCGCAGCACCTCCAGCCTGGCGAGGCCTCTGCCCCAGGGCTGGCGCGCTCTGGGCCACCCAGATCATCCGGTGCCCTCGTTTCAAGGTCCGCCGGGCCACGGAACAGCAGAAGACGACCAAGGGGGTGAAACCTCGTCACCCTGCCAGGTTCGGGGAGCAGACGGGACGTCGGGGGCCAGCAGGCAGGTGGGAATTCCGCCCCCACGGCGGCAAACACTGCCCACGCGCGGGCACTCTAGGTGGCCTCGTGTGTCATTAAGTTCCCAGACTGGCAGTTTCCTTTCCTGAGAATTTGGGATAATGACCCTTTTTCGGGACTCAGAACACCACGAGAATGATTGCAAATTCCAGGCAAACGTTTATTTGTGGCTATTTCACGGCTGCAGCAAACATCCTCCGAGGTATAACATAAACACGAAGACGACGCTGTGGGTGCCGGCCCTTCCCCCGCGAGGGGCGACGTCCTGGACGCCCTTCCCGGGCGCGAGGGCGGCCTCTGCCCTCGCTTCCCCTTGCTCCTCCGCCCCGAGTGCGCCCGTCGGGGCTCGGGGATGACTAAAGAGAGCTCCGCGAAGAGATGAAGCGAAGCGAGGTGAGAAGATGTGACCGGACACAGAAGAGCAGGAGGCCGTTTCCTCGGGCTCTGAAGACAAGGGGAGGGCGCGGTGACCAGGCTACCGAGGTCTTAGGGAGAGAAACACAGGCGAGATCTCCAGCCTCGCCTGGCGAGGAGGGAGCCGGGAACACACGCCCCGAGCTCTCTCGCCTCTGCTCTCAACATCCTGCCGGCGCCTCCCGTCGGCTGAAGGAAAGGAAGCCTGGTGGATGGCACTCGGCGGAGATCAGAGACCCGTCCCCAGAGCGCAGAGCATGGCGGGAAAGTTGGCAATGCAGTGACTTGGATAGCGAAGAAGAAGGATGTGTCATTCATGAAAAACAAAATGTTCCTGCAGCAACAAACAGCCCCAAATCCCGGTGGCTTTCAGTAATGGCCACGTGTTCGTCCAGGGATGAACTGGCTGCAGCCGTGCTCCACAGCATCCTGCCCCAGAACTGAGGCCAGCGGAGCCCACCATCCAAAGCACGTCCAACTTCGTGGCAAAGAATAAGGGGGGTGATCCCAGGCCAGCTGCAAAAGCGTCTGTCTGGGGGCCCTTCGGTCCTCACTTCACTGGCTAGAGCACATCACACGCCCACTCTTGATCTTACAAACGCAGTGACGTGTAACTTCCCACCGTGAGAGGCTTGTAGGGAGGAAAACTAGCATATCTAACAAGCAGGAATACAGTGTAGCAGCCAGGGGATGAGTGGTACCCACAGCCACCCCGTTCCAACAGAGGGAATACCGCAGCCCCTCCCCATGGGAGAGCGGCCCTGAGGACTCACCTGGCACCCCGTCAGCTTTAAGTCCAGCACCCCTGGGCGACGTCCTTGCCATCGGGTCCAGGTGTGGCTTCTCAGGGCCCAGAGACCTATGAACGCATGACCTAAAAATCTATCTTCTCCCTTAACACGTGCAGCATGCCAAAGTGAAATAAAACCTCACTCCCGCTGAGAAAGGGGGAGAACAGGAAACACACAGCCGCCTTGGAGCCACAGCAGTGATCAATCCTGCTATGCAGAATTCTGTGTAAGTGTGTGCGTTTTTCTAGGAAGCAGCCCATAGCTGATAAAACTCTCAAAGCAGTTCTGAATTTGAAAGAAGTTAGGAACCCCTGAAATGAAAAGAAAATTATAGTATTGAGAACTCGAACTTTTCTGCTCTGGTAGAATTTTCTTAGAACAAAAGCACCATTGGAACGCACATTGCTAGGTTACAGAAGTTGACTAGGAAAGGGAGGTCAGCCCTAACCTCAGTCAAGCTCTGCCCCCAGTAGGGGAAACCAAGAGGGGTCACGCAGAGGTGACGCTTCCGTTTCCAGCACTTACCCTATTTTGTGTTTTCACACGAGCTTTGGGAGAGTGGGCAGAGCTTCTCAGGGCTGGACGTCTGAAGTGAAAAGCGATGTGAGCGTCTCCATCAGATTCACCCCACGTAGCCTGCAGAAAGAAATTGAAAGAACAGTTCAAAATCTTCTCATAGTGAAAACACCAGACCTGTAAGTTTTTACCAGCAAGCTCTAGCAAACATGAAAGGGATAAAAAATTCAAAGGTTACACAAACTACTTCAGATAAAAGATAATATGGGTTTATAAATATAATGTAGGATTGATGTATTATTAGAAAATCAATTGATGTAATTTACCACATCAACCAATAAAAGAATGGCATATGATCATCTCTACAAATGCTGGGGAAACTTTGGAAAAAAACAATATCTATTCGTGATTTTAAAACAAAATAAAATTCTTAACATGCTAGAAACTTCTTGATCCAATAAAGGGTCTCTTCAAAAAACCTACAGCATACAAGATACTTAATTGAAGATCGGAAATAAGATCTGCCCGTTCTACCACACCAAACTAGAAGTCTTAGACAGCACAGCACAGCTGGAAAAAGAGAAAGGTAAGAGAAGGAGAAAGGAAGGACAAAACAAAGATTATTCATATGTACAAATGATAAGAGTTGTCTACATAGAAAATTCCAAAGAATCTACAGGTAAATAATCATAATTAATGGCAGAGATTAGTAAGACTTTTGGGTACAAATTCAGTTAAAAAAAATCCTTCTCTGGGCTTCCCTGGTGGCGCAGTGGTTGGGGGTCCGCCCGCCGATGCAGGGGACGCGGGTTCGTGCCCGGGTCCGGGAGGATCCCACGTGCCGCGGAGCGGCTGGGCCCGTGAGCCGTGGCCGCGGAGCCTGCGCGTCCGGAGCCTGTGCTCCGCAACGGGAGAGGCCACAGCGGTGAGAGGCCGGCGCACCGCGATGAAGAGTGGCCCCCCGCTCGCTGCAACTGGAGAAAGCCCTCGCGCAGAAACAAAGACCCAACACAGCCAAAACTAAATATAAACTAAATAAATTAATTAATTAGTTTTAAAAAAAGACCTCTTCTTAAAAAAAAAAATAATAATCCTTTTCTAAGACTTCCTCTTTCAGAAAGATGGAGTCCACATACTTTTTCCTATTCCTCCCATTAAGGAAAGCCCCCAATCTTGGGCGTTATCTGTAAAACAAACAAAAGACTCTGAAAGGTGTAGACAAGGAAGCAAGCCCCTGGGACACCTGGACCCGCGCAACAGTGGTTCGGGTTCTTTCTTCGCCTCCTGCCCCGGGCTGGGTGCCGGGGAAGACGCTGGGCACAGAGCAGGAAGCACCGAGAAGGGCCTGCTGCCCCCGGTGAGAGGACCAGGAACGGGGCAGCACCCCGAGACACAACACGTGGGGTGAGGCCCACCCTCCCCCGGCCCCCTCTGCCTCTGTGGGCAGCTGGCCGGGAGGCTCCATATCCAGCACCCCCGTTGGCTCCTCGCCGGCTCGAGGGGCTGCAGGTGACATGGCTGCAGCGGGGAAGAGGCCTACAGCTAGTTTAGGGCCCAGAAGTCTGTTTCTGCTCGCCCCCCACTGCCCTGCACCTCACTCTTCCCGGCCGGGCCTTTCCCAGCTGAGGGCGGGGGAACCGCCCGGGGCTTTGGGTCCTAAAGCCTTGCCCTCCTGGGTCTCCAGCGGGAAAACGCCCCTCTTACCTCCGGGCCTCCCCAGGCCTCCCTCACCTGCTCGGCGTGGGCACAGGGCTCCGGGGTCTGTCAGGCGGCCTTTCCCGGCCATTTGCCCTCCGACCTCTCGTGAAAGTAGCTGCTGGCGCCTCTCCCGTCTGGTGGGGACCCCGGGCAGCACTTGAACGGACAGGCTGTGAATTCGCTGTGCGTCCCGTCCAGACCCTTCTAGCGCCTGGCGGCAGCCTTGGACAAAAAAGAACCCAGTACCTTCTCGGGACAGCAGCCCTGGGTCCTCGGGTCTTCCTCTCTCCTCTCTCACTTCTGTCTTAAGAGAAGAATGGAGGACGGGACAGAGTAAATCCAGCCGGCACGAGTGCATCCGAGAGCTTCCAATTCTCTCCCAAGAAAACAGTCGTCCGTAAATATGTGAAAGAGCGTCTGTAACAGTTGTTTCTACTCTGCCTCGGTGGCCTCCCAGCTGACCAAACAGGAAACCAAGGGAGCTTCTGAAACTTGAAACTCAGTGTCCAAATAGTCACCAGATTTGTTGAGCCACCTTTTTTCCCATTGCTTAGAAGGACAATAAGGTCAAGTTACCAGAAGAAAGCAAGACAGAGTGTCCGAAGCTGGGAGGGACTGAGGTCTGTGTGTCCAATGCTCTAGCCAGAGTAACTTAGGTGGTATCACCGTCTTTAAACAGTTCCAAACGAGACTAGAAATGTGAGGCATTTGGGGGAAATACATCAGCTAAGATTGAGGTAGATGTGGATTAAAGAGCAAGAAAAGAGGACGCACCAAGCAAGTGGAGAAGGGCTTGTCCTGCACTGGGCCATCCACCCGGCAAAATCTGCAGTTCCCTCCCTCAAGGGACTCACTTGCCAGCTGCGATTCTGATGCCCCCAGAGAACTGGAAATGGGCAGACATTCCTGTGCACACGTGTTCACAGCAGCACTCTCCACAATCAAAAGATGGAGGCAGCCCAAATGCCCCTCGATGGAAGGATGAATAACAAACGTGGTCCGTCCACACAGTGGACTATTACGCAGCCATAAAGGGAATAACGTACTGACACGGCACAGCACGGACGGACCCTGAACACGATGCCAAGGGAAGGAAGGCAGACACAGAAGGCCTCATGCAGCATGGCCCCAGTTATACGAAACAGCCAGAGCAGGTGAAGGAAGGCACAGGGGCAGAAAGTGCACGGGTGGTTGCCAGGGCAACGGAGAGTGCCTGCTGGTGGGCCGGGGTTTTCTCTGGGGTGATTAAAATATTCGGGGACTAAGTAGAGGTGGTGGCTGCACAACACCGTGAATGTACTAGATGCCACCGAATGTCCGCTTTTAAATGGTTAATTTTATGTTACATTACGTCACCTCAATTTTTTAAGAAAGCATTTTAATTGCATGTTGATACAACGTCAGAAATCACCTAGTAACTTTCCTTCCTCCAGTGAAACATCTTGGATGCTCAAGTGTGAAGAGGCAAACCCCTGGGTCCCGAGAAGATTTGAAGCCCCATCTCCTCATTTTGCACAGAAAAGCACGGAGGCCCAAAGGGTGTGTCAGTTGCCTAAGAAGCTCGGGCATTTTTGAAAGATCGCAGACAAATTCATTATTTTTTCCATGTGAAGATACCAAGGAAAACCTCGCTCCGTGCTCAGCAGGCAGTGGGGACGACACGCAGAGGGGTGCGGACAGCTGTCGGGGAGGCCGGGCGCCTGCGGCCGCGTCACCCGGGCGGGGCCGCGCCCTGACTGTCACGTCTGGGAACTGAATTAACACAGGGGAACATGTGCAGGAGACGGAGGGGACTAGTCCGGTTGATAAAACGGTGTGAGAGCCTCGGACGCACTTGGGCTTCACATACAAAGACATAAGTGTCCTCACAGGGAAAAACCAGACACGTCCGAGTACGTGTGGCTGAGTGATGATGTCGCCTGACCGGCTGACCCTTGGCCTCGCGGCGCGTCCGTCACGCGGGAAGCCAGGCCCGTCCCCGTGGGCGGCGCTCAGCCCGGCTCAGGCAGGGCCGCAGCGGGCAGGGCGGCTCCCAGACCCCGGAGCCACTCCCGACGGGGAACGCGGTGCGGCCGGGCCGGCACCCGAAGGGCTCCTGCAAGGCGCACGCGAGCGCTGGCCGCTCAGACCCGCGGGCCGGGCCCCGCAGCGCGGCTGACGGGCAGGAAGGACGTGTCGCCGGTCTCCACGCTGACGGCAGCTCCGCTGCAGAGCTGAGACGCCCAGCGGGTCAGGGACCCTCCCCTCCCCCAGCTCCGGGCGCCTTTCACACGTGGAAGGATGAGAGCTGAGAGCCAGGCGAGGAGCGTCGCTGGAACAGAGGCGAGGGTGAAGGCCGACGGGCCAGGGCCCCCCAGCGCCCCTCAAGGCCGGGGCGGTCCTGTCCCCTCCCCGCCGCCGGGCCCGGCGTCCGGACAGGAGGGCACGCGTCGTCCTACGCGTGGAGAAGGCAGAGCGAGCGGCGCGCGCCGGCCTCGACCCCACGGTGGCCGGCGTCCCCCCATCACCCCAGCCGGCCCCACTCGGGCCTCGGGCCTGGCCACCAGCAGGCTGGGCGGGCGGGAAGCAGTCGGGGGCCCCCAGGTCTCTACTTGTCTGGGCCGCCCTGCAGGGAGAGTAGGAGTGTTCACGTGGCAGGACCCTGCCTGCTTCACCTCAGGACCCCCTTCGGACACGCTGATGCGATCCCTGGTGTTTCTGTTTAGAGACACAGCGGCGTCCCTCCAGGGCTGTGGACAGGGTTAGCGAGGAGACGCCCGCGTCCGCCGGTTCGCAGAGCGACTGTGACCGCGGGGTATCTTCTGAGCAGGTGAGACCAGCGACGCCCCAGCTCCATCTGGATGCATCTGTGTCCACGTGCAATGGGCGGCCTCTCCTGCAGAACCGGGTCCTCCACTCTTTACGAGGGTAGGTACTGCCCTCTGCTGATGACTCCAGGCCGGGGGAGGACGGCGGCCTGGTGCAGGCAGTGCAGACGTCTCCCCTCAGCGTGCTCCCGGGGGGCGGCCAGGCAGACCCACAAGCTGGAGTCCAGCCTGCAGCACCCCTGACAGACCAGAGCTGGGTCCCTGCAAAGTTTAGGGTCACGAGGGAGACACCCGAGCACAGATCCGTCGGGGACCCAGTCCTCAAAGGGAACAGGGAGTCCAGGGGCAAACTCCACCCACCCCCAGTCACGGCCACGCACGCGGTCCCCTGCAAGCGCTGCTGGCACCGGAGAGGAGCCCGTCCCACACGGGGGAAAAGCTCGTCACCCGACTCCTCTAACCAGGGGGACAGCCCTCTCCGCGGCCCGCGGAGGGACAGGGCCAGCAGCTCCGAGCCCCCCGGCCCCCAACGTGGCCGTGCGCCGAGGGACTCCCTGCCAAGAGCTGCACCCACAGGGCCGGAGCGTAAACCGGACGGCGATCCCGGGCGGAAACAGCTCAATACACTTTACGGGGTGACTTCCGTAAAAAGATGACAGAGCAGAGAAAAGGTCCCCGATTTCACTGTAGCGACAGCGTTCGCTGAAATCTCCCTTTGAATCAAGTAACCACCTTGAAGCGTTCCAAGAACACAGCCGAAAGTGCGCGACTCTGAACGCTGAAATCAGCCAACCGCGGAAACAAACCCAGAACTCAACCCCCTTTAGACGCCTGGTTCTGCTTCCACCAGGTCCTGCGGACTGACAGCCCCACCCAGGACAGGGGGGCGGTTCTCCAGGAGCACAGACTCCATAGCAAAACTGAAAACGACACACACTTTCCCGGAACCACCCACGGGCCTCCCACGCGTCCGCTCGATGCGAACCCGCTGGCTCAGCGGCCCTGCACGGGCAGGGGCTCCGTCCCGGCGTCTGAGCATCAGTCCCGCCGGGGAAACGCTCCTGGGAGCAGGGGTGCCGAGGCTGGCTAGCCTGGAGGCTCTGGCCCCCGGGGGCCTCAGAGCCCTCCGCGGACACCGTGTGCGCCACGCTGCTTCCCCAGGGCGGGCCTGAGGGCGTCGCCCGGGGTCACCGCTCTCACACCAGCTCTCACACCAACGCCAGACGACCACCCAGCCCCTCAGGCCAACGGGCGTCCGGGCGTGGCGTCGGCCCGGGCCTCCACGCGGTGGCCTGACCCGCAGTGGCCCCGCCGGGGGGTCACTGCCCGTGGGCCCACCCCGGGGCTGGTGGCTGCACAGCCCAGGGCCCCTCCGCCCCAAGCTGCCAGCCGAAGCCCCGGAGCCCAGGCTGTGCTGGAAGCAGAGACCACGATGGGAGTGTGTCTGATACAGCGAGTATCGAGTATCGGAGGAATACCCACTCCAGCAACAACAAAACACGTCAGGGCCGAGGCAAACACCCGAGGCACCTTCCCGAACCCTCTGGTCTTGGGCGAGGTTGGGCCCAGGTCCTAAGAATGCTTCCTGCGGACTGCAAGTTGGGACTTAGAGAAGAATCGAACGTTCTCTAACGTGGCTCCGGACTCTTCCCCAGCCTCAATCCAGGGCACAGAACGGGGCCTACGAGGGGTCCCCGGGGGTCGTGGGCACTTCCCAGCGGTGCGTGCGGCCTTGGGGCCCAAGCCCACAGGCTAGAACTGCTCACAGGACCCTTGGTGTCCAGAGGACGCTTTGCTCTGTGAGAACTCGACGGTCAGCACCCTGCTGTTCTAGAAAAGCTGTCTCCCTAGACGGAGGGTCGGAATCCGGACACGGAGGCCTTAGCAGGGAGAGCAGCCGGACAGGGAGGCCTGCTCCTTGAGGCCAGGGGGCGGGGGGGCGGGGTGTCGGCAGAGGGGCCCATGGCCTCGTTTAAGGGCAAAGGGCTCCAGCCACCCGACATTTCCCTAAAAGGGAATAATTCATTTAAAACACTGTATCGGCGAAACTCGGGACTGTCCTTCCTCATCCGAGAAGCGAGAGTGCCGTTCGCGGTGTCTAAGCTGTTCCCCCTTCACGTGACCCCGTGAAGGATGAACAGGATCCCGACTCCCGCGCTGTTGCCGCTGCTGCCGCTGACGTGTAGACGCGCTTTCCTGTCGGACAGCCTCCGCCATTTTTACCCAGGAATTTAACACTCAACCTCAGAATCTTCAGACAGACAGACTAGCTTCTATTCCACTTACATCGAGGCCATCGGGGAGCCTCCTTCAGCCGAGGGCACTGGCAGGCGGCAATGGCTGCAGAGTCTGAGGGTCCACATCGCCCCCACTGCCCAGCGGTGCTCTGCGTGTCCCCGCTTTCTTTCCTGGTCCAGTGGACACAGGACAGAGCTGGATGTGCGTCCGGGCGCAGGGTTCTATCCTGCACTGACACCCAGACAGCCCTGTGGAGCCAGGGAGGGTGTAGGTATCAGAGAAAAGCCTCACGTTCAGGAATAAAACACTGAAGAAAATCACTCCTCGATATAAAATGTTCTCTGCTTGTCCCCTCCCACATATTCGCATGCTGGGAAGTGAGAATGGGAACATTCTGGTAAAACCCTTTGGGGAAACTGGGTGTTTGCAGAGGATGGATAACTTCACAACGTATGAGTTTGTCAAACACGGTAAAATATTTCAAAGAGGGGCTTCCCTGGTGGCACAGTGGTTGGGAGTCCGCCTGCCAGTGCAGGGGACACGGTCTCGAGCCCTGGTCTGGGAAGATCCCACATGCCGCGGAGCAACTCAGCCCGTGGACCACAACTACTGAACCCACGCGCCACAACTACTGAAGCCCGTGAGCCTGGGGCCCGTGCTCCGCAACAAGAGAAGCCACCGCAATGAGAAGCCCACGCACCGCAACGAAGAGCAGCCCCCGCTCGCCGCAACTAGAGAAAGCATGCGTGCAGCAACGAAGACCCAACGCAGCCAAAGATAAATAAAATTAAAAAAAATATATTTCAAAGAAACGTCCATGTCAACAAAACACAAATACCTCTCCTCCAACTCAGAAAAAGTCCCTGAAATCCAAGCATCGACTGACTGAGTCCGGATCACAAAGTGTTCTTTCCTGTGGTAATTTGGAGAATAATGAGTTCGATTTTTAAAATCATATATAAAGTATTTTAAAAGCACATCAATACTGTCACTTTTCTGATACAAAAATGAATCTGTCAGTTAACACAATGTCATACAAGCCTTAAAAAAAGGGTTAAATTATTGCTGAAAATCCTACCCCCTCTATGGAATACATTCCAGTACAGCACAACTTCGTATTAGGAGACAAACAGAACTTAACAAACATTAATACAAATGTAACCTAACAGAAAAAGTCTCAAGGTACTTGTTATGCGATGAAAGTGACATTTTTCTATTTAGATATATTTTGTTAAGTATTAAATAAAAATGTTGCAGATGATGTGGGGAACGGGGGTCAGGGGGACGCCGGGGGATGATTTACACTCTCACCTGACGCAGCCAAGGGACAAGCACTTGACTTTAAGGCGGAAGAAAAACGACATTTCTCAAGGCGTCAGTCTTATTAATCCTGCCCTAATAAAACCAACGTGAACGGAAGGAACTTTCAACTCACCGTCCCACCACCCCAGCACATCACCTTTATCCTCCACATTCTCAAAGCAGCTTGGTCCTAAGAGCCCCCTAACACACAGAAGAAATCCGCTTCCAGATGTGATGAAACTCGGTCTGAAAAAACCGTTCCCTCAGATATTTACAATGACAAGACCTAAGAGAGTTGTTGAAACAAGGCATGTTTCGTTCATGTCATACTTTGAAGCCTGTTCCTGAGACTTCACGTCTCTGTCGGCTCCACACAAGCCTGAGAGTAAACGCAGAAACAGGCTGGATGTGGGAACAGGTGCCCTGAGAGCTTGGCAAACCCTCGCCCCCACTGCAGCTGGTTCCTAGTCACCGCCCTGCCCGCGGGGCCATCCTCATGACCTCGGCTCGGCCTTCAGCCCAGGGACCGGCCACCAGGACGGGAAACCTGGGCCCGAGAACTGCCCCAGCCCGCGGTCCAACTCCTGAGCCCCAGGGGCGGCGGTGAAGACAGCGTGACCTTGCCGTGTCCTCGCTCCTCCCGGGGACGCCGGGCGATGAGTCAGGCTCTCCAAGTCACAGCACTAAACGGGGCCCCCCCTGCCCGAGAGCTGTCACCCCCGGCTCAGGTGGCAGGTGCGCGGGCGGCCCCTCCCGGTCCCCAGGGTCCAGCGTCCACAGGCGCCGGGACCCCCCCCCCCCCCCCCGCCCGGCCCAGCCCTGCGGCGTTCCCCCCACCGTCCCACCACCCCAGCACATCACCTTTATCCTCCACATTCTCAAAGCAGCTTGGTCCTAAGAGCCCCCTAACACACAGAAGAAATCCGCTTCCAGATGTGATGAAACTCGGTCTGAAAAAACCGTTCCCTCAGATATTTACAATGACAAGACCTAAGAGAGTTGTTGAAACAAGGCATGTTTCGTTCATGTCATACTTTGAAGCCTGTTCCTGAGACTTCACGTCTCTGTCGGCTCCACACAAGCCTGAGAGTAAACGCAGAAACAGGCTGGATGTGGGAACAGGTGCCCTGAGAGCTTGGCAAACCCTCGCCCCCACTGCAGCTGGTTCCTAGTCACCGCCCTGCCCGCGGGGCCATCCTCATGACCTCGGCTCGGCCTTCAGCCCAGGGACCGGCCACCAGGACGGGAAACCTGGGCCCGAGAACTGCCCCAGCCCGCGGTCCAACTCCTGAGCCCCAGGGGCGGCGGTGAAGACAGCGTGACCTTGCCGTGTCCTCGCTCCTCCCGGGGACGCCGGGCGATGAGTCAGGCTCTCCAAGTCACAGCACTAAACGGGGCCCCCCCTGCCCGAGAGCTGTCACCCCCGGCTCAGGTGGCAGGTGCGCGGGCGGCCCCTCCCGGTCCCCAGGGTCCAGCGCCCCCAGCCGCCGGGACCCCCCCCCCCCCGGCGCCAGGCCTAACCCTGCGGCGTTCCCAGCTTTAGGCCATATTTCTTGTAACCCCCATTAAAAAGCAAAAAGAGACCAAAATGGTGTTTATGAATTCTAAAAAGGACAACAGTTTCCTCAGAAGCTACAGCGTGGGGCAGGGGGTCTCGGGGCTCAGGCGGCGGCGTCACCGGTGCCCCAGGCGCCCAGCAGGCGAGGACAGGTGTCCGCGGAGAGGACGGCGTGCAGGTTAATCCTGAACTCAGAGGCCGCGTGGAGAGGGAGGAAGGGCCGCTGGCGAGTCTCTGGATCGGCCCTCGACGGCCCGAGTCCTGCTCTGCTTCCAGGCCCAGGGACCCTGGTCCTCAAGATGAAACCCTAACCTGGACAGAGTTCAGGGGCTGGGGGTCCTCCTGGACGGGGCCCCCGCGGAGAGCAAAGACAACACGCATCACCTGACCCATCTTCCCCGGCTCGCGGAGCCCGAGACACGTCAGACACAGGCCTCCCACAAAGGAGTCCGCATTCAAGTCGAAGTAGGATTTATTCCTCGCCCAAACATTTAGCCACAATGTGACCAAACTAACAGTGTGAGAACAGAGCTCCTTGGCCGGAAGGGCCAGCCCGGGGAAGTGGGAACCGGAGAGCCACCACCCGCTCCATCCTCTGTGTGAGGGGTAACCCGGGCGACAGTGGGGACAAGGAGGTTGGAGAGGAAGAGAAATGCTGGGCTGGACAGACAGCTAAGGTCTGGTGGACGGCCAGACGCCAGCAGAGGGAGGGCCGTCAAACCAGTGGATTAGCCGCCAGAAGTTTATAAACAGTTCCCACAAATCACTATGAAAAAAAGACACACACACAAGCAAAGGATTAAAAAAAAAAAAACAGGGGAATACCCAGAAGAAACCCCCAGGGTGACGGCCATGAAGAAGAGCCCAAAGACCCCACTCATGAGGGACTCAGGTCCATCCTGCTGAAACATGAACTTCCACGGGAGCCCCTTCCACAGCCACACACGCGCGTGAAGGTACCTGCACGGATTTACTCTTTGCAGCTTTGCCAGCAATGGAGAGAATGAAAACTCGACCTGAATGTGTGTTGAGAGCATGGAGCCCCTTACAGAACGGGCTGCACCAGTAAGGTCTGACATGGAAAAGCAAATAACGCACGACAGTAGGTTTTTAAATACACTTATGTGGCTTTAAAAGTATGTAAACACAACAAGAAAGGATCTTCTCTGTGTCTCTAAGGAGCCGGTGTTTTGTTTGGTTTTTTTTGCGGTACGCGGGCCTCTCACTGCCGTGGCCTCTCCCGTTGCGGAGCACAGGCTCCGGACGCGCAGGCTCAGCGGCCACGGCTCACGGGCCCAGCCGCTCCGCGGCACGTGGGATCCTCCCGGACCCGGGCGCGAACCCGTGTCCCCTGCATCGGC